>NC_092708.1:339038152-339177982 GCF_047496885.1 Scyliorhinus torazame
CACCCTTAAGGAATGGCTATATTCTTTGCCTGTGCACAATAAACCCAAGTTCTGAAACTGTATAATCTGTGTGCTCTTTCTATACTAACTCAACAATGTTAACCTAGCACAAACATCACAAAATACTATGGTTGCTGGAAATCGAAAAGAAAACAGAAAATGATGGAAAAACCTGAAGCAGATCTGACAACGTCTGTATGGGTAAAGACAGACAGCGAGGAGGTCGGAGTGATCTGGCAAGCTTAAAAGTAGACAAATATCCAGGGCCAGATGAAATGTATCCCAGTCTGAGTGACGACAAGAGAATCAGAATTAATCTGCATTTGGAGAGGCAGGAATTAATGAAGAACAGTCAGCACGGTTTTGTTGGGGGGGGGGGGGGGGGGGGGGGGGGGGGGGGGGGGGGGTGTCATGGCTGACTAACTTGATTGAATTTTTCGAAGAGGTGATCCAGGTCTGTAGATGAGAGAAAATGCATTTGACGCCGTCTACTTGGGACTTCAGCAAGGTTTTTGACAAGGTCCCACATGAGAGAGCTGGTAGCGAAGGCAAGAGCCTATGGGATCCAAGGATATTTGGCAAATTGGATCCAGAATTGGCTGAGTGGCAGAAAGCAGGGTGATGGTCGAGGGGTGTTTTTTCTGGTCCAGTGGGGTCCCACAGGGATCTGTGTTGGGGGACCTCTTGCTGTTTGTGGTTTATATAAATTGTTTTAGATTAGCTTGGATGTAGGAGGGTTGATCAGTAGAGTTTGCAGATTGATATGAAAATTGGTGGGGCGGTAACATAGTGAGGGAGGATAGCCTTTGATTACAGAAGCATATAGACGGGCCTGGTCAATGAGCTGATCAGTGGCAATGAAATTCAATCCAGCAAAGTGTGAGGTGATGCACTTGGGCATGACAAACAGGCAAGGGAATACATGATAAAATGGCAGGACCCTTGGGAGCACTGAGGATCAGGAGGGACCTTGGTGCCAATGTACATCAGTCCCTTAAGGTAGCAGCAGAGCAGGCAGATACCAGTGGTTAAGAAAGGCATATAGTATACTTGCCCTTAGTAGCCGAGGCATAGAGTTTAAGAGCAGGGAGGTTATGCTGGAACGTATAAAACATTAGGTTAGGCTACAGTAGGAGTATTGCTGACTGTAAAACATGTTAGCTCAGCTGAGTATTGGGCACTGATCCACGTTATAGGAGGGATGTGATAGCACTGGAAAGGGGTGCAGAGGGGATTTAACAGGATGTTGCCTGGGCTGGAGAGTTTTAGTTAAGAAGAGAGATTGGATAGACTGGGGGTTTGTTTCCTTGGGGGCAGAGGATACATGATTGAGATGTATAAAAATTATGAGGGACATTGATAGCATAGATGGGAAAAACCTTTTGCCTTTGGTGGAGGGATCAATGCCAGGGGGGCATAGATTAAGGTAAGGGCCAGGAGGTTTAGAGGGGATGGGAGGAAAAACCATTTTTTACTCAGAGGGTGGTGAGAGTCTGGTGGTGAGACCCTCATAACATTTAAGAAGCATTTAGATATGCACTTGTGATCCCAAAGCATACAATGCTATGGGCCAAGTGATAGAAAATGGGATATGAATGGTTAGGTGGTTGTTTTTAACCTGCGCAGATGGGATGGGGCGAAGGGCCTTTTTCGTGTCTATGGCTCTAAAGAGTTAATATTTCAGGTGTTTGACTTTTTATAAATTCCCTTTCCACAGACTCTGCCTAGCATGCTACGTATTTTCCAACAATTTTCTGTTTGTAAATTTAATTTAATTAATAGCGGTCTTTCCAATAGATTAAAAGGCACAGAAAGGTCCCAAGTTCAACACTCAATGCCGAGACAGCAGATCTCAGAAAGGCATTTGTGGGATTGTTGCAATTCAGCATCAGTGTTCTCAAGCTTGAGAAGACAAAAAACCTTTCCAATCCTAATGATTACTCAGTGGCTGATGCGCTAAACACTTGCTGATCAGAGGATGAAGCTCTAAATACCAGAGTCCAAAAACCTGATGGTTCTCACTTGTCTGCTAGGTTCAAACATAACAAAATGACAGCTAACCTCTACTTAACCCTCTGTCAATTGCAGAAACAATAATAGGGGCCAAAGAAACAAGGATGGTGTCATTTTCCATTGCTAAAGACACATTGGAATCAGATCTTTGTTACAACTTAATGTTACGATTCTCCTGAAAGGCATTTCGGGTGGGTACTATTGCAGAGAACTGTTAGTACCTGTGGAAGGTGCCGCAAGATACATCGATGGTAGCCATGATGTGGAAGGTGCCACAAGATACATCATCACAGTTACGAAAGGAGGCAAAGGGTGAATTCAAAACTAACAAGAAAAACATTTTAATAAAACAAAACTTGCTTTCATACTCACTCTCCAAAATGCGTAAATTAAAACATTGGGGTATTCCAACCGTTGCAAATCTTTTGGCCTTCATTTCTTGAATCTATAACCCTCCATCTACAGGAACAGGCAAAGTGAACTGTGCGCATGGACCCCAATGTCAGTATTACCCTCTGGATCTGCCATTGCTTGGCAAGGTTTTCTCCATTCGAAATAGAGTACACACCGACACCCCAACTATTAACTGGAAAATTGAATGTCACCCCTACTAAAAACTGAACTTCCTAAAGGATCAGCAGCCACATCATTCCTCAGGGTGGCTTCGGAATTTTGCTGGGATGTTTTGGCAGATGCCCTCCGCAACACACACACCACACACACAAACTACAGTAATGCACTGAGTGCGAAGTGACACTGGCCCCGAGAGAAAGGGCAACAGCTGAGGTGTGCAGATGCATTTTAAACCTATGATCCACGGCCCTGCCATGTTTTATTTAACATAGTAACGGCAATGAAGACAATTCAGTCCCATTATTAAGAAAACCAAACTGCTGAACATCCAACAGGAATTTGTAAAGTTCAAATTCACCAACGCTCAAACAATGTCACCATGATCTATATCTCAAGTAATATCTGCAAGGCAAGACGGATTGACTGATTAGCTTTTTTATCCCTCTGCCCTCAATTGGGGCATTTCACAAGAGTACCAATATAAAGGGGGAAAACAGCAATTTGTAACATTCGGCCCCCGATGGCCCTCAATCCCAAACAGATCACTCAACATCCAATGGCATTTCTAGCTTTTCCACATATTTCAAACACGTTTGGCACCAAAAGCCTGTATAAAAAAAAAAACTGAAAATGCTGGAATCCCACAGCACGTCAGGCAACATGGACTGGAGGGAACAGAAGGGGGTTAATGGTTGCCAAAACTGTCATTCCTCCATTCTCAACACAGAAGCTGACTGGCCTGTTCAGGTCTTTTCCAGCATTTTGTTTTTTGCTGACATTGCACTGCAGCTGGTAAGGTGGCAGCAGTTTCCCCCATCCTACATATATTTGGAAAATAAGCAACAGTGGAAAGAGCAAGAGTAAAATGTAACTATTTGAAGGGGTGGGGTTGGGTGAAGGGAGAAGGATAGGTCACCTCACAATTTTCTCCCATTGCCTCAGACAGTTTACGTTACCGTGACTGCCAAGTGCCTTGCTCAACCTGGAGAATTATGGTTTACTTTATCTTCTCATCCTTGGTGCACACAGGATACAAACATTCGGTGCTCAACATTTTTGAACCTGCAAAGGCAACAGATGCCAGACAGGAGTGGCAACAACTAGGAACATACTCCATCCACAGCACTTTACTCACACCCCCCCCTCCCCCCAAACTAGGAACATCTTCCACCCACAACACATTACTCACCACGGCCCATCTCCCCCCCACCCCCACCACACATTAGGAACATACTCCATCCACAACATTGCTCGCCACGGCCCATCTCCCCCCCCCCCCCCCCCCCGCCCCCCCAAAAACTAGGAGCATACTTCATCCACAGCACTTTAAGAAAACCACCCCCCAATTAGGAACATACTCCCCCATACTCCATCCACAGCACTTTTAACCGCCCCCCCCCCCCCCAAACTGGGAACATACTCACTCCACAGCACTTCACTCACACACCCCCGACTCGCAACATATTCCATGCACAGCACATTACTCACACCCCCCGCCCCAAACTAGGATCCTCCATCCAATCCACTTTACTCACCCCCCCACCCCGACTAGGAACATATTCCATCCACAGCATCTTACTCAACCCCCCCGCACTCGGAACACCTTCCACCCACAACACATTACTCACCACGGCCCATTCAAACCCCCACCCCCAAACACACAAACTAGGAACATACTCCATCCACAGCACTTTAACGTAAATCACCCCCACCCCAAACTAGGAACATACTCCATCCACAGCATTTACCTCACCCCCCCCCCCCCTCCAAAACTAGGAACATACTCCATCCACAGCACTTTACGTAAACCACCCCCCCCCCCCAAAATAGGAATATACTCCATCCACAGCATTTTACTCAACCCCCCACCCGAAACTAGGAAGAGACTCCATCCACAGCACTTTACTTTACCCACACTCCCACCCTAACTAGGAACATACTCCATCCACAGCATTTTACTCATCCCCCCCCCCCCACCCGAAACTAGGAACATACTCCATCCACAGCGCTTTACTCACCCCCTCCCCCTAAACTAGGAACCTCCATACACAGAGCTTTTCTCTCCCCCCCCCCCCCCCCCCCCCCCCCGCAAAACAGGAACATACACCATCCACAGAGCTTTACTCACCACCCCTGCAAAACTAGGATCCTCCACCCATTGAACTTTACTCAACCCCCTCCCCGAACCCCCCAACGGGGAACATACTCCATCCAATCCACTTTACTCCCCCCCCCTCCCCCAACTAGGAACATACTCCGTCCACAGCACTTTACCGCGCACCCGCCCCCCCCCCCAAGCTAGGAACATACTCCCATCCACAGATCTTTACTCAACCCCCCTTCCACAACCCCCCAACGAGGAACATACTCCATCCACGGCACTTCTACACCCCCCCCCCCCCCCCCCAAACCGAGGAACATACTCCATCCACAGCAATTTATTCACCCCCCCCCAAACTAGGAATATACTCCATCCACAGCACTTTACTCACCCCCCCCCCCCCCGGACTAGGAACATACTCCATCCACAGCACTTTACCCCCCCCCCCCCCCCAAACTAGGAACATACTCCATCCACAGCACTTTACTCACCCCCCAACCCCCCCCAAACTAGGATCTTCCATCCACAGAACTTTACTCAACCCCCCTCCCCAACGAGGAACATACTCCATCCACAGCACTGTACTCTTCCCCCCCCCCCCCCCCCCCACCCCCCGCAAAAACTAGGAACGCACTCCATCCACAGCACTTTACTCACCCCGCCTCCCCCAACTAGGAACAAACTCCATCCACAGCATTGTACGCACCCCCCCAAAACTAGGAACATACTCCATCCACAGCACATTACTCACCCCCCCCCTCCCCGAAAACTAGGAACATACTCCCATCAACAGCATTTTACTCACCCCCCACCCCCAACTGGGAACATACTCCATCCACAGCATTTTAACTCAGCCCCCCCCCCAAACGAGGAACATACTCCATCCACAGCACTTTACTCCCCCCCCCCCCCCACCCACAACTGGGAACATACTCCATCCACAGCAATTTATTCACCCCCCCCCCAAACTAGGAATATACTCCATCCACAGCACTTTACTCACCCCCCCCCGGACTAGGAACATACTCCATCCCAGCACTTTACCCCCCCCCCCCCAAACCTAGGAACATACTCCATCCACAGCACTTTACTCACCCCCCACCCCCCCCAAACTAGGATCCTCCATCCACAGAACTTTACTCAACCCCCCTCCCCCAACAAGGAACATACTCCATCCACAGCACTGTACTCCCCCCCCCCCCCCCCAAACCTAGGAACACACTCCATCCACAGCACTTTACTCACCCCCCCCCAAACTAGGAACATACTCCATCCACCGCATTTTACTCACCCCGCCCCAAACTAGGAACATACTCCATCCACCGCAGTTTACTCCACCCCCCCAAAAAAAAACTAGGAACATACTCCATCCACAGCACTTCACTCACCCCCCCCCCCCCCAACTAGGAACATACTCCATCCATAGCATTTTACTCACACCCCCCCCCCACACAAAAACTAGGAACATACTCCATCCACCGCATTTTACTCACACCCCCCCCCCCCCCCAAACTAGGAACATACTCCATCCACCGCATTTTACTCCACCCCCCCAAAAGAAAACTAGGAACATACTCCATCCACAGCACTTCACTCGCCCCCCCCCCCCCCCCAACTAGGAACATACTCCATCCATAGCATTTTACTCACACCCCCCCCCCCCACACAAAAACTAGGAACATACTCCATCCACCGCATTTACTCACCCCCCCCCCCAAACTAGGAACATACTCCATCCACCGCATTTTACTCACCCCCCCGCCCCAAACTAGGAACATACTCCATCCACAGCATTTTACTCACCCCCCCCAAAAAAAACTAGGAACATACTCCATCCACAGCACTTCACTCACCCCCCCCCCCCCAAAACTAGGAACATACTCCATCCATAGCATTTTACTCACCACACCCCCCCCCCACACAAAAACTAGGAACATACTCCATCCACCGCATTTTACTCACACCCCCCCCCCAAACTAGGAACATACTCCATCCACCGCATTTTACTCACCCCCCCCCCCCAAAACTAGGAACATACTCCATCCACCGCATTTTACTCCACCCCCCCCCCCAAAACTAGGAACATACTCCATCCATAGCATTTTACTCACACACACCCCCCCCCAAACTAGGAACATACTCCATCCACCGCATTTTACTCACCCCCTCCCCCCCCAAAACTAGGAACATACTCCATCCACCGCATTTTACTCCACCCCCCCCCCCCCAAAACTAGGAACATACTCCATCCATAGCATTTTACTCACACACACCCCCCCCCAAACTAGGAACATACTCCATCCACAGCACGTCACTCACCCCCCCCCCCCCACACAAAAACTAGGAACATACTCCATCCACCGCATTTTACTCACCCCCCCTCCAAACTAGGAACATACTCCATCCACCGCATTTTACTCACCCCCCCAAAAAAAAAACTAGGAACATACTCCATCCACAGCACTTCACTCACCCCCCCCCCCCCCAACTAGGAACATACTCCATCCATAGCATTTTACTCACCCCCCCCCCCCCCCCACACACACACACACACACAAAACTAGGAACATACTCCATCCACCGCATTTTACTCACACACCCCCCCCCCCAAACTAGGAACATACTCCATCCACAGCACTTCAGTCCCCCCCCCCCCCCCGCTTTTAACTACTGCTGCAAGTGATCACAGTTGGACTAGTCTCACCATGGTCATTTTGGAGCATTGACAAATATGCTTCAAACCTACACACTTCCATCAGCTCCAGTTACCATTTAACAGAGCAACTCCTCCTGTGTAACAGGTGTGTTCTGATCTGGAATTGGCATTCATTCAGTCTGTACATCTTTTTTTAGTAAAATCCAACCGATGATGATGGGGGGGGGGGGGGGGGGGGGGGGCTATTGATGAAATGTGTGGGTAGAGCCCGGCCGTATGCATTTTCAATCAAATTCCTGGGAAGAACACGCCCAGCTTTCAGCAAACGTGTGGATTATTTTTTGCTAGTTTGAATTTCATGCAATTCAAAGTGAGTGAGCCGGCCGGGCGATGCCGAGACTGTAGGACCCAGCAGTGCCCCAGCGCGAAGGCCGGCCTGAGCAGCGGCAATGTTCCACCTCTTTGCAGCCGGCAGCTCCGGGGTGGCAGCCGGCAGCTCCGGGGTGGCAGCCGGCAGCTCCGGGGTGGCAGCCGGCAGCTCCGGGGTGGCAGCCGGCAGCTCCGGGGTGGCACCCGGCAATGTTTAAACCCCACTTCCCCCCCTTCTCTCCGCCGCCGCCACCCTGTTCCTTTAGCAGGAGCCGGTACTAACCCCAAATGCTGCTCTTCATCCGAACGCGGGGGGGCCCCTGCTTTTTCGTTGTGGTTGCCTTGCCCTCCGGTACTTGCACCCTCGGAACTCGCTGCCTCTGCTCCCTCTCTGTCGGTCTCGCTGTTCTTCAGACCCGGACCCAAACGTGTCAGTTTCGCGGGGCAGCCAACCGGAAAACGGCGCCTTCTGGTAAAGATGAAGCCGAAAAGCACCTCTGATTCATTGCTGCCATTTTGGACGCCTTGCACTGAAAAAGAGCGATTGCACAATGTTAAAATTCCCCATGTTGGTGCGAGCGCCGATCCATTCACTGCAATGACTGACTGCTCTGGCTGGAAAGCCCCTCGTGTCGATATCACTTCCTCTGCCTCTGGAAATCCCCTTCTCTACAAACAATATAACAGCAGTGCAGCACTCACTCACACACACACACACACACACTCAGCAGCACTTTGACCGACTGCCGATTAATGTGCCTTAAAGTGACACAAATGCACAAACGTGCCTCTTACGGTGATCCATTTTACCGCTTTGTAATTTATAATCAACATTTGCTGAGACGCATGTCAAAGCGAAAGGTCCCCCAAATGTGGCGAGTGAAGCATTATTTTTTTGTTGTTGTTGCGCCGGGCTGGCTGATGGTTGCTTTAGTTAAATTGAGAAATCGTGGGCTATTAGACAGAAGGTAAGAGCGCCGGTGCTGACACCAGTGATGTTCGCACATCTCCACAAATGCAGCTACATTTACTCTTGGGCGCCCAGCTCATTTCACTAGAATTAAAGAGCTTCTCGCCCCCTGATGTCATCGGCTCACCGAGTTGGTCTGATCCCCCCTCATTGGATGGTATTTATCGACATCCAACACCTCGAAATAACCCCTCTCCCAAATTAGAATGCTGCTGCCCACTTATTTTGGGTTAAATATCAAAAGAGCCAGTCCTCCTTGACTTTCCATTGGAGCTGAGTAAATTGTGACATTCTCGCCTTTTCTCAGCGTGGGAACCACCTGCAGAGCGGTTGTGCAGTGTAGGGCGTGTGTGCTGCTACCATCAACAGCATTACTTTCATTCTCATTAGGATTGACATCATTGTCTGCTTTACTCATCCACCAAATCAAACTGGTACTTAGTCCTGATCACCCTCCCCTTCCCAGCAGCAGGGTTGCTTTACAGCTCCAGGGTGCCAGGTTCGATTCCCAGCTTGGGTCTCTGTCTGTGCGGAGTCTGCACGTTCTCCCCGTGTCTGCGTGGGTTTCCTCCGGGTGCTCCGGTTTCCTCCCACAGTCCAAAGATGTGCAGGTTAGGTGGATTGGCCATGATAAATTGCCCCCCAAAAAGGTTAAGTGGGGTTACTGGGTTATGGGGATAGGGTGGAGGTATGGGCTTGGGTCGGTTGCTCTTTCCAAGGGCTGGTGCAGACTCAATGGGCTGAATGGCCTCCTTCTGCACTGTAGATTCTATGATTCTCCTTGTTTCCCTTCATGCCGCCTCTGAGTTCACCCCGCCCATGAGATCCACCTCCACTCCCACCAGACTATTCAACTTCCCATCTAAACAGTTCCTTGTCTCTCTCTCTTTCCACAGAGCAGTCATCGCCCCATCCTCATAATCTGACTTTGACCCCTCCAGCTGTGTAAACTCAGCCTGTGAATGACATGCCCCCAAGTATACTTCCCCATTTCCTGCAACTCCATCCAAACCGAAGGCACAGATGACATCCTCTAGGGCTGTCAGCAGGTTGCATTGTCCCCACCTTCTCTGCTGCCTGTGATATGATGTGGAGATGCCGGCGTTGGACTGGGGTGAGCACAGTACGAAGTCTTACAACACCAGGTTAAAGTCCAACAGGTTTGTTTCGATGTCACTAGCTTTCGGAGCGCAGCTCCTTCCTCAGGTGAGGAAGGAGCTGCGCTCCGAAAGCTAGTGACATCGAAACAAACCTGTTGGACTTTAACCTGGTGTTGTAAGACTTCGTACTGTGATATGATTGACCACCCTGCCCTCCTCCCAATGCCCCTTATTGCCACGTGAAAGGTGTGAAGTGCTTTACTCAGGTTAGGTTACTGACTGCAGAATGTTGGATGAGCTGAAGGTTAAAGGATGCAGCGGCTATCTGGGGAAGCATTGGAATAATCCATTCTGGGTGAGGGTTTGAGCAACACATACGTTGAGTAGGGACGGAGGTGGGCCTGGCCTCCAACCACCAAAAGTCTCTCTGTTTATATCCCTTCATCGCCGTTCTTCCTCTCCCCCCCTCTCTTTCTTTCTCAACTTTCCCAGCCTTACAACCAGCAGACCCTCCCTCCCCATACTCTGAGAAACTTGCAAATAAACACAAAAGATGCTGGAAATACTCAGCAGGTCAGGCAGCATCTGTGGATCGAAACAGAATTAACACTTCGGGTCAAGATGGCCTTTCATCAGGACAGGTCATCACAACCTGAAAGGTGAACTTTGTTTTCTTTCCACAGATTTTGCCTGACCTGTTGGGTATTTCCTGGAGTTTTTGTTTCGATTTGAGATTTCGACATCCATAATATTTTACCCGGAAAAACTCCATTCTTCCAGTTATGGCCTTTTGTGAATCTTTCTTCCTTCACCTCATTGCTGCTGACCATGCTAAGGCACCAGCTTTGAAATTCCTGACTCAGTTCTACAGCAGTGATGGGCAACCTAGGCTAGTGAGTGGCCTTCCTTTTGCTAGGGGTAGCACGGTAGCATAGTGTTTAGCACAGTTGCTTCACAGCTCCAGGGTCCCAGGTTTGATTCCCCGCTGGGTCACTGTCTGTGCGGAGTCTGCACGTTCTCCCCGTGTCTGCGTGGGTTTCCTCCGGGTGCTCCGGTTTCCTCCCACAGTCCAAAGATGTGCGGGTTAGGTGGATTGGCCATGATAAATTGCCCTTAGTGTCCAAAAAGGTTAAGTGGGGGTTACTGGGTTACGGGGATAGGGTAGGTACGTGGACTTGAGTGGGGTGCACTTTGTAAGGGCCGGTGCAGACTCGATGGACCGAATAGCCTCATTCTGCACTGTAAATTCTATGATTCTATGATCCTCAGTGGACCACAAGATTGAAATCGTGCATGTACACAAACCATGATCCTACCAATAAGATTTAATGCGTGTGCAATATTTGATAACGAATTATAGAAAATGTTTAATCATTGGGATATTAATACAACCATCAACTTCAAATGGTAGAAGCAAATGCTGATGTTACCTGTGAGATTGTCTCAAAACCCCAAAGGATAACTAAAAATACTGGTTCTGAGTGGTGTATGTTTGCTTGGAATAATGTGACGAACAATGTACATCCCAGTGAGGAACCAGTCCAGTTGTTACTTTGTTTAGTAAACACTAAATAAAGAATATTTATTTAAGTAAAAGGAAAGAAAAAACATACAACAAAAGACTATTATACATGATGACACTCAAGTACATTAATAACTCATCACACCATTTTATCTGAAGCTACCTCTTGTTCCCAAAATATACCCACGTTTCCTGAACTAACTGACACGCTCCTTTTCCCAAGCAACATCCAATTTTAGTAACTCTATATAGGTCAGATCTAGCTAATAGTTACCACACAATACCCCTTAAGTGACTAAGACTGGGAAACGTCTTTTCCTGGTTCAGTGAAGGCACGAAATGCCGTTTTTTAAGGAAGCATATTTACAAACTGCCATGCCTCAGATGTTAGATGGAACAGGCATCCGTAGATTGGATTATAGAAGGAGCTGTCTTGTCTGACTGTTGGGTGGAGAATTAGCCTCCTTCCCCAATGAAGGTGCTAGCAGTTCTACTGTTCAGTCTCTTTGATATCCCACCCTTTGGATTTGGCTGCCTACATCTCTCAAATTCCTTGCCTTTAGAAATTATAATTTGTATAGTCTCACTGATCTCTGGTAAACAATGTTTCTGATATCAAAGAGAAAATGCTGGAAAATCTCAGCAGGTCTGGCAGCATCTGTAGGGAGAGAAAAGGATCACCTGGACTCGAAACATTAGCTCTTTTCTCATTAGTTGCAGATTCCAGCATCCGCAGTAATTAGCTTTTATCCAATGTTTCTGATACGGCCATTCACACCTCAATGTCTCTAGATGCCTGTTAATCTTGTTACTGGGCAAATCACATCTCATTATCCTTCTAGGCGCCTACTATCTTGTTACTTGTTGGTTATTTTGTTTTCAACTCAAGCTCAATGTGAGCCTCATTAATTTCCCTTATTCCTAACACGTATATCCTTTCAAAAGATGAAATGTCTTACTTTGAAAGACGCTTTCATTTCTCAATCATTCCTTAGCTGTTCTACCTTATCAACTATTACTGAGATTTAAAGCATACATTAACAATATAATTATACCACAGAGAATTTACACCCAATGTTCCCAAAGGTCTCTTTTATACTTGTGATAAAGCATCCACAATGGCGTACCCTCTCCTGGCCGCAGGAATGAGTTTGAAATTAAATGGTTGTAACAACAGGCTCCGTCGGCATAACCAGGTGTTCCAATCTTGAGGTTTTTCCAGAATGTTTAGGGGGTTATTGTCCAATTATATGATGGTTTCTGCGGGATTACTGGAAACGTAAATCTCAAAATGTTGTAATGCCGGTACCAAGCTTAAATTCTCTTTTTCAAAGGTGGACTACTTCTGTTGGTGACAATTTAATTTCCTTGAGAAATAGCCCACAAGTTTCTCAATGCCAAGTTCATCTTCCTGTAGCAACGCTAGCATTCACAACTAGTTTAAACTGCTTGTTGTAATTTGGTGCAGTAAACACTGGTTCGTTAACCTAGTTTTTAAATGTTTGAATGCCGTTTTGAAGTCCTCCATGGAATCCATTGAATCCCTACAGTACAGAAGGGAGCCATTTGGTCCATCAGGTCTACACGGACCCTCTGAAAGAGCTACCTAAACCCAATCCCCCACTCTATCCCTGTAACCCCACCTAACCTGCACATCTTTGGACTGTGGGAAGAAACTGGAGCACCCAGAGGAAACCCATGCAGCCACTGGGAGAATGTTCAAACTCCATGCAGTCACCCAAGGCCGGAATTGATCCCGGGTCCCTGGTGCTAACCACTGTGCCGCCATCAATTAAAGCGCTTGTTCTTCTGTGAATGGTGCTACCACACTGCTAAAGTTCGGCGCGAACTTGTGATAGAATCTACTCATTCCCAAAAAACTTTAAATCTCTTTTCTTGTGGTGGGTTCTGGAAAATCCCAAATGGCCTGTACTTTTGCATCTCGTGGGGTCATTCGATCATGTCCCACGATAGGTCCCAGATATGAAATTTGGGCTTTAGCGAATTTTCTTTTTGCCAAATTCATGACAAGATTGGCTTTTTTTCAAGCGGTCAAACAGTTCTTTCAAGTGGTGCAGATGTTCTTCCCAACTTTGACTAAACACCACTAAATCGGCAATATACACTGAACAGTGACTCAGATCTTGAATAACTTTATAAGTGAGTCTCTAAAAAGTTGCAGATTCGCTCTTCTTCTTGAATGGCATAACTTAGATTGATGTCACGAATGCGGAGATCATTTTTGCCCTATTGGTCAAATGTACTTGCCAATAGCCCTTTAGTAAGTCTGCCTCTGTGATGAATTTAGACTGTCCAACTCTTTTGATGCAATCTTCCAAATGTGGAATAGGAAACAAATTCTTCTTGGTGATGGTATTCCTTCTCCTGAAGTCCACACAAAGTCTTTGTGTTCCATCAGCTTTCGCACCAGTAATCATAGACAGCATTAGCTCCGTGCAGGCGGGGATGGCGCCGGGACCAGGCGGGTTCCCGGCGGACTTCTACAAAACATTTGCGATAGCACCAGCCCCGCACCTGCGGAATATGTTCACAGACTCGCTAGCTGGGGGCACACTGCCACCCACGCTAGCACAGGCTTCAATCTCGCTGATACCTAAGAAAGATAAAGACCCAATGGAATGTGGGTCATACAGACCCATCTCACTGCTGAACGCAGATGCCAAAATCCTTCCAAGAGGCTAGAACACTGCGTACCAGAGGTGGTCGCAGAGGACCAGACGGGCTTTGTCAAAGGTAGACAGCTTACCTCAAACATCAGGACCCGCTGAACGTGATAATGACCCCCTCCGGGGAGAGAATACCAGAGGTGATCATCTCCCTAGACGCAGAAAAAGCCTTCGACAGGGTCGAATGGAAATACCTCATAGAGGTACTGGAGCGGTTCGGGCTTGGAATAGGGTTCACCTCCTGGGTAAAACCCCTATACAACACTCAAATGGCGAGCGTACGGATCAACAATACCAACTCCCGATACTTCCAGCTGCATAGGGTCACCAGACAAGGATGCCCACTGTCCCCGCTGCTGTTCGCTCTAGCGATCGAGCCACTAGCAATTGCGCTCAGAGCAGCAAAAAGCTGGAGGGGGATCTGAAGGGGTGGCAGAGAACACAGAGTCTCACTCTATGCAGATGACCTGCTCCTCTACATTTCGGACCCACAGAGCAGCATGGACAGAATCATCACACTCCTGAAAGAGTTTGGCGCCTTCTCGGGCTACAAACTCAACATGAGCAAAAGCGAGATCTTCCCGGTTCACCCACAAGTAGGGGGGGAGACACTAACGGGACTGCCGTTTAAACAAGCCCAACACAAATTCCGCTACCTGGGGATCCAAATAGCCCATGACTGGAAAGGGATCCACAAATGGAAATCCCACTAGTCTGACAGAAGAAGTAAAAAAAGGACCTGCAAAGATGGAACACATTCCCACTCTCCCTCGCGGGGAGAGTCCAGCCAATCAAAATGAACGTACTACCCAGGTACCTCTTCCTACTTAGATCCATTCCGATCTACAAATTCACTACCCTCTGCAAGAAGTACTTCCTCCTCATCTCAGTTCTAAACCTACCCCTCTCAACCTATATCCGTGACCTCTCATTCTAGATTCCCCCACAAGGGGGAACATTTGGTCTATGTGTGCTTAATCAATCCCTTTTAGTATTTTATACACTTTGATCAGATCCCCTTTCATCCTCCAAACTCCAGCGAGTATAAGCCCAAACTGGTTAATCTCTCCTCAGACGTCAACCCCATCATCCCCAGACTTAACCTGGTGAACCTCCTCTGAACTGCCTCCAATGCCCCCACATCCGTCCTCAAATAAGGAGACCAAAAACTGGACACAATAATCCAGATGTGGTCTCATGCATTGCTACCTCTTCCGTTCTACCTGATTTATTCCCACAAATACATTTATAGGACTGCAGTAACTAACTCAATTCACTCCAGCTCTTATCTGAAAGGTTACATAACCAGTTGATTAAATTTTTCAGGACTTCCTCATTACCCAAATGAATTTTAGGGAAGTCTCTGTTCGAATTTAACCCTTCTTATTATTATCAAGACTTCATGTTGTCCTCAACTCCTCTATCCCAATACTTCTTGAACATGTTGATATGACACACGCTATGTGATTTGCATCTATCTGGCGTGTGTACCAGATAATTTACTTCACTCAACTTTCTTTCCATTTGATACGGCCCACTACATCTGGCCGTCAGTGGTTCACATGACACGGATAATAACGCGAGCACTTTTCCCCTGCTACGAAACTACGAGTCTGTGCCTCCTATCAGCCATTGCTTTCATTCTCTGCTGTGCTGTCTCTAAATGTCTCCTTGCCTCCTCACAAGCACCATTCAATCTTTCTCTGAAATTCAAGACAACATCTAAAAATGTAGTCTCTGTCTTCTTGCTTAATACTTTTCATTTGTCCTTTAACTTCATGTCCATTGACCAATTCAAAAGGACTAAATTTGGTAGAATTATTCCCGAATGGCAGATAGTAAAATGGAATCCCTTTGTCCCAATCATGGGCGTAACCTTGGCTAAACGCTCTCACCGTGGTTTTCAAAGTTTGATGCTACCTCTCTAATGCTCTCTGTAATTCTCAATAATTTGTATTGATTTATCTCCAGGCTAGTCATGGCCTCTTTATAAAATCTTGACATGAAATTTGACACTTGATCTAACTGTATCTCCTTCGGTAAGCCATATCTAGTAAAGAACTTGGTTAATTTCTCTCCCACTTTCCTGTCTGTCATGGTTTTTATGGTATGGCTTCAGGAAACATAGTGGATATATCCATAATAGTTAACAAGTATTGATTTCCACCTCACATTCCCATCAACGGTCCTACACAGTTGATTAGAACTCTTGTAAAAGGTTCTTCAAAAGCTGGAATAAGGATCAAAGGTGCTGATTTTATTTCAGCTTGGGTTTCCCTATTTCTTGACAAGTGTGACAAGTTACACAGAAGCTACCTAGATCTATATGTATTCCGGGCCAGTAAAATTGTTCATGGATCTTTGCTTGGGTTTTCTTAATTCCTAGATGTCCCCCTAATGTAATTTCATGAGCTATCCTTAGAATCTCTTCCCTATACTCAGGAGATAATACAATTTGGTGTATTTCTGCCCATATGTCCACTGTGCTAACATGTGATGAGGGCTATTTTTTTATTATTATTTAATCCTTGACATAATAGCATTCAAGAATACTTTGGGCTTCCAATGCTGAATACACTGTCTGATAGATTTGTTTTAATTTGGAATCACCCTGTTGTAATCCTATCAGTCTCTTCGAATTAAACTCACCTTCATCTTTTCCATCTTCATTCAGCTGGCTAAAGATCATATCAGACAACCTGATCTCACTTGTCTCATCCTGTGCTCGCAATTCCTCCGTCTTTTGTTTTATCTTATGAACCCATGATCTCATCACTGCACAATCCGGAAAACCCCCTGAATGGTCAGTTTGCAATTTCTCTGCAGCTGGGTTTTCTACCGGCTGTTCAACCACAATAGGCATCACTACTATCTGCAATCCTGCTATATCATTCCCTAGAATTAAGTGAATCTCTGCAATGGCCAATGTTTCTACCATCCCTACAACCAGGTCTCCCATCTTCAAGCTACTCCATAAGTTTATTTTTATCAAAGGAATTTGTCTTATTTCACCACGATTGCTGCTGACCTGAACCTCTACTGGACAACAAATATCTTTATCCCACAACATTAGTGATTGACTCATGCCTGTATCTCTTAAAATTTTAATATCTTTTCCTATTCTAGTCTGTTCACATCTTCACACACAAAATATTTAAACACATCAGCCACCTTGTGGTAACTCTGTTCCAATCCCATTTGTGTGCACATTTCCATTTCTATTGGTTGCTCTTTTTCTCGGTATAAATCCACCTAATTCTCCTGTTCTCCAACCTCTGATTTCAGATTTCCCTTTTTAAGATCTATAACTCCAACCAACTTTAATCCCCAGCATACTGACTTGGTGTGGCCCAGTTTATTACAATAAAAACATCTACTTTTTGTCATTTCCTTTATCCACTCAGCACAATCTTTTTTTATTTTAAGGTGAAGTGTTCCTTGGAACTTTCAACCACTCCCTTTCTTGCTTGAGTGCCCTTTCTCGCACCTTTCCATTTTCCAACTTTCTCGGATTTGAAAGAGTGTTGAAGGAAAGGTGTTGACCTATTTGACCTATGAACTAACTCAATCGCCAACTGCGTGTCTTGCAGTTTTAACTGTTTGTTCCCCGCACGAGTCCTTATCATTGTAGGTAATGAGTATTTAAATTCTTCCAATATAATTACTTCTCTAAGGGCCTCATAGGTTTCTTCCATTTTTAATGCTTTCACCCACCTATAAAAATGAAGTTGTTTAACCCTTTTAAATTCAATATAAGTCTGTCCTGACTGTTTTCTTATATTTCAAAATTTATTTCTGTAACCTCTGATACTAATGCATAAGCACTCCATATAGATCTCTTCACCGTCTCATATTCCCCAGACCTTTTCTCTGACAAAGCTGCATAGACTTCACTAGCCCTAACTACAAGATTACTTTGTAAGGGCCGAGTCCAAATATCTTATGGCCATTTCGTCTGTTTAGCTATTTTCTCAAAAGCATTAGAAAATGCTTCAGTGTCCCTTTCATCAAATTTTAGAAGTGCCTGCACAAACCTAAACATCTCCCCTCCAGGCCCATGTCTAGAACTACTTTCTATTTCATCCAGATGTGTTGCCTGGCTGCAATTTTTTGCATTTTAATTTGATGTTCTCTCTCGCTATCCTTTTCTCTTTGTGCCATTGCCATCTTCTGCATTTCCACTTCCCTTTAGAAAGCTCTCTCTTTTTCTTGCATTTCAAATTCCTTCATTTCTATTTCTCTTTGGAATCAAATTTTAGCTCATTCAAATTTACCACTTCTCTGGGTCTGTCTAACACCACTTGTATCCCTAAATCGGTTGCTATGCTTTCAATTACATCAGCTTTCTTAGCTCTTATGGAGAATTCCAATTCCAATTTATCTGCCAATTCCATCAATTTTGCTTTAGCTACACTTTTCTAATTTGCTAAGGTTATATTGTTTATTCCAGATAAACCTAGGCTAGAGCAAGAACCATCTTTGCAGTCTGCTTATTTTAAATAACATGTTCCCACTTCGTTCCGTATGTTCCTCACTCTCGTTACATTCAAAAAGTCACAAACCTCCAATACCCAAAAAGGAATTATGCTTTGTAAAATCCCAGCCAAGAGCACTCAATTTTGTTGAGAACCCCACTGATGTTTATCAAAACCCCGAAGAGTGACTTGAAACAGTGATTCTTACTGGTGTGTGTTTGATTGGAATAATATGAGGAACAATGTACCTCCCAGTGAGGAACCAGACACGTTGTGTAAACAATTAATAAATAATATTTATTAAAGTAAAAAAAGGACAAAAGACTACTTTACAATATGACACTAAAGTTTATTAACAACTAAACACACCGCTAAATGTTAGATGGAACGGGTCTCCCGAGCTTGGGTCATGGATGGAACTGGCCTGTCTGACTGTTGGAAGGAGAACTAGCCTCCTTCCCCAATGGGGGTGCTATCAGTTATACTGTTCAGTCTCTTTGATATTCCAGCCTATGGATCCGCCTGTCTACATCTCTCAAATTCCTTGCCTTTAGAAGTTATCATTTGTAGAGCCCCACTGATCTCTGGTAAACAATGTTTCTTATATGGCCATTCACACCTCAGTGTGTCGAGACACTTGCTAATCTTGTTACTGGGTAAATTGCGTCTCATTACTCCTCCAGTTGCCTGCTAGTCTTGTTACTTGCCTATTATTTTGCTTTCATCTCAAGTTCACTGTTAACCTCGTTATTATCCAAAATTCCTAACACTTACCTTACATCATACTCAGTGCTCTTTGATTGGACGCAGAAGGAGCACACGGCTATCACAGACAATATTATTTCACTTGCCCTTGCTTTACTGTGTATCTCTTCAGCAACACTGGTAGGAAATAAACTACACAACGGAGACAGACGGAATCTGCCAACCCTGCACATGGGCAACGGTCAACAAAATGTATCGGGACCGCACTCGGAATCCTGGTGGGCATCATGCAGGTTGCCCCCCCCCACTGTCCTACAGCCTCTTCACTTCTCCCTCCTAACTCATAACCATGATGTGGAGATGCCGGCGTTGGACTGGGGTGAGCACAGTAAGAAGTCTTACAACACCAGGTTAAAATCCAACAGGTTTGTTTCGAATCATTAGCTTTCGGAGCACTGCTCCTTCTTCAGGTGAATGAGGAACAATGAGGTTTGAAACAAACCTGTTGGACTTTAACCTGGTGACTTTTTACTATCTCAACCATCGCCATTAACCACTCTTGATCGTCTCTTTCTTTTGTGACCTCTGGAGAAATGATCTGCATTAATGACACTATATTTTCTGCAGGTTGTTTTTCTGTTGGTGATTCCTCAGATCGGGAAATATTTGGGGAAATAAATGTTTCCCCATTGTTCTTGAGTGGATCTGCTTAAGAGCAAAGGAAGATTGTCTCGAATCTTTGCAATAGATTTCTATCGTGATCCATGTAGGACTTGTGTATATGTGGAGACCTAACTGAGGACTGGTTGGACTTGGTTGCAATATCCACTGTCGTCAAATATTCCACCACCACGTAATCTCTCAGAGTTCACATCTGAATAATGGTCAGTTGGGCAGAGCACTGAATGGTGCTATGGAGCCATTATACAGCAGGAAGCAACACCTTCAGGATTGAAGAAAGTAGATGAGAGTGCAGAGGAAGAAAAAATCAAAAAGGAAATGGAGCAGAAGATAAACAATAAAATGAAAGATAAGTATTCAAGTATAAATTGTTGTACACGGAGAGCTGTGTGAACAGGTTTTAGGTGTTCCAACTTTAAAATCAAATTCAAATTAAGGGGCAATTTAGTGTGGCCAATCCACCTACCCTGCACATCTTTGGGTTGTAGGGGTGAGACCCACACAGGCACGGGGAGAATGTGCAAACTCCACACAGGCAGTGACCCGGGGCCAGAAACGAACCTGGGTCCTCGGCAGCGTGAGGCAGCAAGTTCCAACTTGCCACGAGGATAACTAGAAATCATTTGGTAAATTGTGTTGCAGAGGATAATAGTCGCCATACCAGGACTATATCTGGCCTCAGTATACTTTCACAGGGACGGAGGAAAATTTAACTTGTTGGCTCTTCAATCCATTATCCAATGATTTCTGCATTAAAGTGTAGTTGTAGGTGGAGGAGGCGAGCACCTTTGATTCCTCACACGTTTGTCACCATCATTGCTCCTCGATACAGTTTCCACCTTCAAAAATCTAAATTGGAGGGCCACAAACTCACACAGAGTTACTGTGTGACTGAGTCACCATTCAATGTGGTTCAACCACCTTAAACTTCTTCCTTTCTGCAGGCAAATCCTACTACACCCAGGTAGCTTCAAAACAAGACTAAAGCAAATTTTACAACTCTCTTTCTTCAACCCCTGCACTTTTAGAAACTTCATCCTGAATCCTTTTGCTGTCTTCAACAATAATTTTGTCAGCTCATCACTATCAATGACTTCACCTCGAACCTTTACATTGTTACCTCGGGATCACCTCCCCAATTCCATCGTTGGGTTTTCCTTTTCTTTGTTTCATTTGTTGGTCTATTGGTGGTATTACTAATAGACACAGGATTGGCTTGCACATGTAGACAGAAATCAGCTCTATTGGTATCACCATCTGATGCCTTATCTAACAACAAGTGATGAATCAATCAGAATTTGTCCAACTTAACATTAGGAAGCTTGATGGCAAAAGTGCTGTATCCTTGATCCCATTCCATCCACCTCTCTGGTTATTCCACCAGGTTGAACTCGACAGTGTACAATATGGTTTGATTCTGAATTGAGCTTCAAATTATATTTTAGCCCATCAATAATAATATTTTCTTCCCTCTCTGCAACATCGCTTACCTCTGCCCTTAGTTCACTTCCAGCCCAAATGAAGCCTTTATCCTTTATTTAATTGTCTCAAGGCTTAGTTTCTTCAAATCGTGTTTCTCCCCAAGCTCCACAATCCATAAACTGACTCACCCAAATTCAACTGACCACAAACTAAGATCTGCTTGCTCATCACTCCTGTCCTTCTCACTTCTATTGGCTCATAACCTACATATATATGAATTAGGAGGAGCAGACCACTCGGCCTCTTGAGTCTGCTCTGCTATTGAGTAGGATTACAGTTGAACCGCTTGCAACATCAACCTCAAATTGCTGCCTGCCCCGGATAATCTTTCACCCCTTTGTTAATCAAGAATCTATCGAGGTCTGCCTTAAAAATATTCAAAAACTCTGTTTCCATTGGCTTTTGAGGAAGAAAGTTCCAAAGACTCACGATCCTCTGAGAGAAAAGATTTCTCCTCATCTCCATCTTAAAGGAGTTACCTTTTTTTTAATACAGTGACCCCCCTAGTTCTAAATTCTCCCACAATAGGAAACGTGCTCTCCATATCCACTCTGTCAATAACCGTCAGGATCTTACGGTATTCAAAATCCACATCATTAGTTAGAAAACCCTGAGCCTCCTTGTTCCTCCTGCATTATCCTCTAAAGGGTGTTGTTGATTGATCAGGCCAGTCTGGCTCACTGGCTCTTTCAGGAACAGGCTGAAGGGACCCTAATCTTTGTCACTGTTGCAAAATAAACCTCAAAGCCAATGCCCTCATGGTCTAGGTGATCTTAAATGGAGAAACAGCCAGCTTACCAGTGCTCTTTGATCAGAGATCAGAGAATTTACAATGCAGAACAAGGACATTCGGCTGATCGGCTCTGCACCGGCCCTTGGAATGAGCACCCTACTTAGCCCATGCCTCCACCCTATCCCCATAACCCAGTAACACCACCTAATCTTTTTGACAATAAGGGGCAATTTAGCATTGGCCAATCCACCTAACCTGCACATCTTTCCTTTGTCTCTTCCCTTGAACTCCAGTAATACCTTTGTTCATACTTGGAAACCATGATGGGAGGAGGTCTCCAAGCCTACAGCCATATGGGCTTGATTGTCAAGAGTTGTGGGCACAAGAGCCCTCGCGTGGTATTTCTGAAATGTGTTACTGGGACATGTCGGATGAAATATTTCAGAACCTTGCAACAGAGCTCAAAGGCAGTTTAATTAAAAAAATCATGAGCACCCTGATTTCCTGCTCAGTGCATGAAAAAAGTGCAATGAGCGCATCATTGATTTTCTAATAACCTTCCCAGTGTATGTGTAGCCATGGCAGTGGCACTGGCATTCTCTTCCCAGTGTATGTACAGACATGGCAGTGGCACTGGATGTTCTCTTCCCAGTGTATGTACAGCCATGGAAGTGATATTGGCATTGTCTTCCCAGTGTGTGTACAGCCATGGCAGTGGTACTTGTCATGTGAGAGTACCTTTAAGAAATGGATGTTTATTACTGCAGTGATGTCAGAGAGTGGTGGAGCTGAGCTCTGGCTCTGTTTTTTAGTTTCACTTTGAAAAAAGCTTGGGTGTGTTTGTGTCTTTTTCGTTTCGTTTTCAGTGTTGGAGCTGAAGCCAGACAAAGCAGCTGTACTGCTGTTCTCTCTGCCATGAAAATACTGTCTCTTGATCATTTGGTGAATTCAGAATTATAAATGTTCTTAGTAGTGACTTTAACCTGATGTGCTTCTGCTGAAAGTTTTTTTTTAAAAAGTCTTCTGGATGTTAAAAGGGCAGCTTAAGAATTACTTAGTGTTGTATTCTTTGGGGGTTGTCTTTGCATTAATGGTTGCTAAGATGTTCACTGTATGTTTTAAAAAGGTTAACTTGACTTGAGTTCATAGAATAAACATTGGTTTGCTTTAAAAAATACTTTTCCATTTCTGTTGTACCACACCTGTAGAGTGGGCCGTGTGCTCCCCATATCACAATCTGTTAAAAGTTGTGGGTCAGGTGAACCCCGTGATAGACCTTGGGGTTCTCTAAACCCTGGCCCATAACTAATTGAGGGCTTGAGGGGGATAAAAGTCTATCAATTGGATTGGCTTTGTGAACTTAAAGACTGTGAGGGGTGAGCATATTGTGGGTGCTTTTCAGGTGTGGTATTATAGTTTAAGTGGGAAGTGTGTTGTGGACAATGGCTCTTTCAGAGGCTCTGAAGTTTTTGGGTGTGCAGACGGTCACATGCAGTACCTTACAGACAGAGACTAAAAGCAGACTGTTAGTTTTGGAAAAAACATTGCAGTAAACATTACCTGACAAAATACGAAAAGATGAGGTAATTATGGTGGTGGCTAAGCATTTAACGTTGCCTGAGATACAGTTTGACTCATTGGAAATGGCAAAAATTCAGTTACAAATTAAACAAATGGAATATGAGAAAGAATTAAGCAGCTTGAATACGAAAAAGAGAGAGGAAAAAGAAAGAGAGAGAGAGAGGAAAAAGAGAGAGAAGAAAGGAAAACAGAAACAATAGTCCTAGCAGAACAAAAAGAAAGAGAAAGGGAGATACAGATCAGGGAAAAAGATAGAGAGAGTTCGAACTTCAGAAAATGGCCATGAAACATGACAGTCAGTTAAAATTGGCAGATGTAAAGGGAAACGTACAGTTGGTTGCTGGTGATGTGGATAGTGAGAAAGAGCATCATAGTCGAAGGCTTGGTCGGGATCTATTTAAATATGTCCAAGCATTACCAAGGTTTGATGAGAAGGAGGTGGAAGCCTTTTTCATTTCATTTGAGAACGTATCTAAATAAATGAAATGGCCACAGGACATACTGATTCAAACAAAGCTGGTAGGTAGAGCTAGTGAAGTGTTTGCATCTCTACCAGAGGAGGTATATGAGACGTATGAGGAGGTGAAAACATCCACCTTAGGTGCATATGAACTAGTGCCTGAAGCTTACAGAAGAGGTTGAGAAATTTAAGGAAAGGATTTGGTCAAACATACATGGAGATTGAAAGGATCAAACAGAGTAATTTTGATAGGTGGATAAGGGCTTTGAAAATAGACCAAACGTATGAAGCTCTCAGAGAAATTATGCTTTTGGAGGAGTTTAAAAATTCAATTCCTGATGTAATGAGAACTCATGTGGAAGAGCACAGGGTTAAAACTGTGAGATTAGGAGCAGAAATGGCAGGTGATTATGAATTAGTTCATAAATCAAAGCTTGGTTTCCGACTTCAGTTTCAGCCTGTGAGGGATAGAAACTGGGGACATGAGAAATACTCAAGTGGTAAAGGTAAAGGTAATCTGATGGGCGATAATAAGGAGAGTGTACCACAGATTAAAAATAAAATCCAGGAGGGTATGTTGCTCTTTTTAGCCTTAGTTTATTAGCTCTGATTACGTCACCTTTGCTCACGAGTGGCCAGGTATCTTTCTGATACCGCCACGTGGTTCAAGTTCAAGTTATGATTAATAAGTCAGCACACCGCTTAGTAAGATTGAAATCAACGGTCATTTATTATATACAAGTAATGTTTATACAATAATCCTATCTATATAATAAACCTATCACTACTGGCCAATACTTAACTTTAGGAAGAGCCCACCAGGTCAGGGAAACAAATGGCTTATCCAATCGGATCTGGCCCACGGGATTCAAAAGGCTGATACAGGTCGATGGCTAGGAGTCTTTATCGGATAGCGATCGCTGGATTCAAACTTACAGTTGCCGGTTGCTGTTCTTGCGAAGGTCTCGAGCAGGGGAAGAAGGGAGAGAGAGAGCGATCGGAACTTGGCCCCTCACTTTATAGGGCCCAGGGGCTTCCCGCCTCTCGGGGCGGCCCTTGACCCTGAGTCCCAAGTGATTGGACTTGTTCCCAATCACTGGGTTCGATACGTCCAATTGCGAGGCGATTCCCCGATCGGGGGGTGGTTGTTCACCTGCCTTTGTTTCGGCCACTGCAGGCGCCGACAGGTCTGGCCCGGTATTCAATTGCTAATAGGTTGCAATTGTTCCCGGGGATAGCCGATTAAACTGCAGATGTCTGAGTTGATGGGCTGCTAATAGTCCTGAGTATAACTGCAGATGTCTGGGTTGATGGGCTGTTAATAGCCCTGAGTATCGATCTGGGCCGACTTCCCCAGAACCGAATATGATATTCTGCCTGCAGCTGTCCGTTTATGTCTTGTTACCTGCTTTTCCCATCAGCCTTTCCGGTTAGCCATTTTAAATCGGGGTTTGGCCAAATTAATCAGGAAGCAGCCATTTTACGTGGCTACAGGTAGAAAAGAAATGAAAAGTTTCAAATGTTTTCACGGTAATAAACTAGGCCATGTAAAGTCACAGTGTTGGTGGTTGAAGAAAAGCACTGGGAAGGCTGATGTGGTAAAACAGGAGAAGACAGTGGGGTTTGTTAAAGTGGTAAAGGAAAGCCCAAGTGAAGCGAAGGAGGTGCAAAGGATTGTACAGCCTGATCAAGAGGTGATTGATAAGAAGGTGCCACATCTCTTTAAACAATTTACTTGTGTGCAGAAAGTAGTGAAGTCACAATATTAAGAGATACGTGAGCTAGTCAATCTTTAATGGTGAGAAATGAGGAGTTATGTAGTCTGGGAAGAATGTTGCCAGAAAAGGTGGTAATATGTGGAATTCAGGGTGAGAGGAGTAGTGTTCCATTATATGAGGTAAGGTTGGAAAGTCCAGTGAAGAGTGGTGAAGTGGTAGTAGGAGTAACAGAGAAACTATCTTGTCCAGGAATACAGTTTATCTTGGGTAATGATATAGCTGGATCGCAGGTGGGCGTGAGGCCTACTGTGGTTGATAAGCCAGTGGAAAATCAGACAACTGAAGTGATGAAGGACGGATAATCTGGGATTTTTCCGGATTGTGTAGTAACAAGGTCGCAAAGTCACAGGTTAAGACAAGAGGAGAAATCAAAGAGTGAAGATGATGTTGAAGTGCAATTATCAGAAATTTTTGATCAGATGGTTGAAAAAGAACAAGAACAGGTGGAGGATGAGGCGGATATTTTTAGTTCAGGAAAATTGGCGGAGTTACAACAAAAAGATGTAGAAATAAAACGGATGTATCAGAAAGCATACACGGAAGAGGAATCTGCGTGTATACCAGAGTGTTATTACCGTAAAAGTGATTTCTTGATGAGAAAATAGAGGCCTTTACATAGGCAGGTGGATGAAAAGTGGGCAGAGGCTCATCAAGTAGTATTGCCGGTAGGGTATAGAAAGGAGGTGTAGCGAGTTGCCATGAGGTTCCAGTGGGAGGTCATTTGGGAATAAGGAAAACTCAAGCTAAAATCCAGAAACATTTTTATTGGCCTGGACTACACAAAGATGTGGTTAAATTTTGTCAATCATGTCACACATGTCAAGTGATAGGGAAACCTCAAGCAGTGATAAAACCAGCGCCCTTAATACCCATTCCAGCATTTGAGGAACCTTTTACAAGGGTCCTAATTGATTGCGTAGGACCGCTTCCTTAAATGAAAAGTGGGAATCAGTATCTTTTGACTATAATGGATGTGTCTACTAGGTTTCCAGAGGTCATTCTAGTACGTAATATTACAGCTAAAAATATTGTGGAGGAGTTACTTAAATTCTTTACTAGATATGGACTACCCACAGAAATACAATCGGATCAAGGATCAAATTTTACATCAAGGTTATTCAAAGAAGTTATAGATAGCTTAGGAATAAAACAATTTAAATCAACTGCGTGCCATCCAGAATCGCAGGGAGCATTAGATAGGTGGCATCAGACATTAAAGACAATGTTGAGGGCTTATTGTCACGATTATCCAGAGGATTGGGATAAAGGAATTCCATTCGTACTGTTGCAATTCAGGATGCACCTAATGAATCAACCAAATTCAGTCCTTTTGAACCAATTTTTGGTCATGAGGTAAGAGGACCACTTAAATTGATTAAGGAAAAATTGGTGAGTGAGAAATCGGAAATTACATTATTGGATTATGTGTCAAATTTTAGGGAACAATTAAATAGAGCAGGTGAATTGGCTATTTATTATACATTTATTATACACAGTAAATCGCTACTCATGCATAAACTCTACTTTCTAAGCTATTTCTATCACTAATAGGCCAAAACCTAGCTTCGGACTGGCTCACCAGGTCAGGGGAACAAATGGTCTTTCGTTCGGGTTCTGGGTCTGCGGGATTCAAAAGCTGGTATGGACAGGTAGCTATTAGCGCCTATCTCGTAGCGAGCGTTGATTTGAAACTTACGTTCTTGGAGGCCGCCGGACAGGTCACTGTCAAGGGTTGCTTCACATTGCTGAGTGACCCTGTCAAGAAGGATGATTTGAACTTGGGGGCTTTATAGTCCCCAGGGGGTTCCCGCCTTTCGGGGTGGACCCCGTACCTGGTTTCAAGTGATTGGACTTCGTTCCAATCGCTTGGTTCGATTTCTCCAATACTGGAGCTGTTCCCTGATTGTTGGGCGGTGTTTAAGTGTCCGTTAACCTCATTTGTGTTGGCTCCTGCTGGCGCCGAGGAGTCTGGCGTGGCCTTGTTTACCTCAAATGTTTTGATTGTTCCCAGGGATCGCTCATTACTATGTAGATGGCTGCTACATTACTATGCAGATGGCTGCTTGTATCGATGCTGTCTGGGTTTTTGCAGAGTCTAATACACAGTAAACCTGCACCTGCTAGTTTTTGCCTGTGTTGACTGAATTTCCCTTCAGCCTTTGCTGTTCTCCATTTTAAGTCGGGAAGTGGCCAACTCAGGTGGCTATGCACCCTCCTTGTGATCCTAACGCGAAGCGTGAAGGATCACATAACTGTGTTGTCTTCATTCCCTGACCCGGCGAGCACTCTTCTATGGCCTCTACACTGACCATAACTATGCAAGAAATTTTAACTGACAATTCTAAGTGGCGCTATGTCAAAACAGGGACATGCATTACAAAATAAGAAAAACGGTACCTCTAACTGTCCTTAATCAACTACACTCACTCAAACATTCAATCATACTAACTTCTTAAACAATACACACAAAATCATGGCAGCATTAGTCACATTTTTCCTGGCTTGGCAGTCAAGCTCAGGATTGTACAGTCGCTCATGGAACACATTTCTTTATTCACAAAAAGAACGCAAACGAATGTTCTTTATTATAGATCGCGGGGGTCGGGGGTCTGGTCATAACCGAAAATAGGGGATCTTATCCTATATACCGGGGTGCAAGCGCAGTAGGCTCTCCTTCTCCATTTCCTCATGCGGATAGTCTGCACGATTCTGCAGAGTATCGCCAACGCTAATCGGGATTCTATTAAGTAGGACAGGGAGTACCAGATTATAAACCTGTCACACCAAGATGGTGTGGTGTCGCTTGTGACTGGGCTCTGGGTGCTATGGGGAAGTGAATCATTAACGGCTGGGGGGGGGGGGGGGGGGGTTGGGGTCAGGGGGTTCGCATTCGCGCGCAACCAAATGTTCATTAGGGTGATGAGCAACACGGAGGATGTCATCATGGTTCTTCTTCTTTCTCTTCTCTTCTCTTTTCTTCTCTTTGTCTCTTTTCCTGGAGCTTCTGGGGTTCTGTGGGATCAAGCATAGTGTCTGTTACTATCTTGGTTTAATATCTCGTCTGTTAGTATGTCTGTCCTTTTGTGCCAATTCTCCCTTTATAATTTGTCACCATGTGAGACCCCCTCATTTTTTTTTAAACCGAATATTCCGGACAAGACACACTTAAAAATTCTGAAACAGTGCGAGCCGTCTCGCAGGCTGTGCGATTTACCATCCAAATGTTTGAGGATGTAAATAGCATAGGGATGGCAACCTAAGGGTCACCTGAAAGCAAAACAAAACTTTTTGAATGTAAAGTGCCGAAATGAGGTGCGTATGGGCCGTGACGGGTAACAGTTGGATGGAGTCCCCGGGTAGGACGGCGACCAATGCCGTGTGTGCTCTACCCGAGCGTAGCTGACCAGAGGGGGGGGGTGCCCAGGCAGGGCGGGTCCCAATGCCGTTTCTCCACTGCCCGAGCAACCGACAAGAACAGGCAAGAAATGTAGTCATCGTGGGGGGTTGCCGTACTGGTTCTTCCTTCGAACCAGAAGGGCAGTTACGAACGGGGGTCTGTGTTTCTGTCAACAGACGAGTTCCTCTGAACTGGCGTATGGGACATTAACAAGTCTCTGTGGACAAACTAGTTCCTCTGAACTAGCGTCTGGGACAAACTAGTTTCTCTGATTGCCAGTGGGCGTCAGAAGGGTGGAGGTGTGGGGCCGTGGAAATTTTTTTTTCCCGATCTTACAAACAACATTAAACAATACCACTACAAACAACATAAAACATGCTGCAGGTTCCATCAGAAAGGACACCGTTTTCTCCCAAGCGGTTCCTTTTTTAAAACATCATCTGGACACCTCAGTTATCGGTTGCGAACAGGGTCGCAAAGGGGTTCTCGTTTTGGGAGTCAAACTCAAAGTCGTCATCTTCTCCCAGATGCCAAACTCTCGAGTGTATCAGGGCGGATAGGGCTGCATGGTGTGATTTGGGATCCCTCTCGTCATTCCGGACGAGTCTGTATGAGTTATCTCGGTGCCAAAAGGTGGTGTCTAGGTCTGTGGGGACGGAATCGGGGTCGTAATCGTAGGGGGGTGGTCTTTGGTGGGGTTTATTGAGGAAAATGACGAGGAAGGGATCACTCGAATCGTGGTCAGATTTTGCTGGGTGTGGGTCCTGTTGCATGGGGATAGTAGGGAGGCGTGCTGTGGCTATTGTCCGAGTCACAGTCGCTGTTGCTGCTGCTGCTGTCTGGGCGTTTCGGGGCGGAGTCTAGAGTTCGGGGGTGGAGTCGGGGTTGAGTCCATGGCTGGGCTGGACGTGTTGGGGGAGGGTAGGGTTACGTTGGCTGTGGGCGGGGCGTGGTCTGCTGTGTCGAGCATGACGTGGTGTGCGTGGTTCGACTGTGGTACATATGCCTTAAGCTGGTTAATATGGAACCACGCAGTCTTTCCGTTGGGGAACTTTATTTTGTACACGGAGGGGCTTACTTTGTCCGCAATGGAGTACGGACCTGAATATTTAGGTGACAGGAATGTGCTGGGGTTGTATAAGGAGAGCATGACTTGCTGTCCTACACTGAACTAAGTCGCATGTACTGTCTTATCGAAACAGGCCTTGTGCTGTTTCTTTCGTGTGCCTAATCGTACCGCGGATGCTAGCTGAGCCGTTTTAACATTCTCTACCAGTTGTTCTACTGCTTTCTTGTGTGTGAGGGCCGTCACCTCGGGGCTGGTCAAATTTAATCCCAATAAAAATTCTGTGCCTTTCATGGGGCGTCTGGTCATGAGGGTGTGTGGGGTGTAACCTGTAGATGTTGAAACCGTATTTCGCAAAAACATCAGCGCAAAAGGGAGGACTGAATCCCAAGTGGTGTTGTTTTGTTGGACCATTTTTCGGAGGGTAGCATTTAGGGTCCGATTCATGCGCTCCACGATACCACTGGACTGGGGGTGGTATGCGATGTGGAACTTTTGGGTAATGCCAAATATCGTGAGGACGTTCTTCATGACACGTCCCGTAAAATGGGAACCTTGGTCGGATTCAATGCTGCGGGGGAGTCCCCATCTCGTAAAGATGTGGTGGGTTAAGATCTTGGCTGTGGTCTTTGCCGTGTTCGTTCTGGATGGGAATGCCTCTACCCATTTTGTAAACGTGTCTATCACAACGAGTATATACTTATAACCATTCCTGCAAGGGGGCAATGATCCTATAAAATCAATCTGGAAGTTAGTCCAGGGGCCATTAACGGGGCGGGTGTGACTAAGCTGAGCTTTCTTTGCGTATCTGTCCGGATTGTTCTGGGCACAGATAAGGCAATTCTCAACGTAGTGCGTTACGTCTTCTTTTAAACTGGGCCACCAACAGAGCTGCCTGAGGTGGGCTGTAGTGGGATCAATTCCCTGATGTCCATGACCGTCATGGAACAAACAAATGAGCTAATTCCTGTCCTGTTCAGGAACCACATAAAGGGTGTCTTTTAACATCAAACCGTCATGTGTGGTCAGAGCATTTTTAAACCTATCGTAAGGTGCCGTAAATTTTCCTTTCAAAATCTCCCTGAGATTGCTATCCTGCTTCTGGGCCTGCACTAAATCCTCGATATTAGTCTGCGAGACCTGAACTGCATTCACTGGTGCGCTTTCAGGGGGTGTCCAAAAATATCCGTGCCTGGAACCTGCTTTTGCCAGTCCGTCAGCTTTTACATTTCCAGGGGGGGAGGGACGGTAGCGACTTCGAACTTTAACTATTCCAAAAGTCCTGCCCTATACTTTTTCTAAAATGTGACGGAGCAATGGGGCTGAGGAGAGGGGTTTTCTGTCTGCGGAAACAAATCCTCTTGCTTTCCACAGGGGTAGGAATTCTGTAAGGCTGTTGCAAACATAGAGGCTGTCCGAGTATATGTCTGCTGGGCTGGGGAAGGAATCTGGGTGTTCTACAATGTACGCCACGGCTGCTAGCTCTGCCGCCTGCGCGCCTAAGTGTCCTGGAAGTTTTATTGTGATTTCTTCTAGGTCGCGTCCCTGCGCGTCCTCGACATAAATGCCGCATCCTGTTATGCGCTTCCCTTCTAATATTGTGGAAGATCCATCCACATATATTCTTATGGGTTCGCACGTGTCTGTGTGCTTGGGGCTCTGGGTTGGACTACCTATCTTTCTGGGGGGTGTTTTTGCAATAAAGGGGCCTGTGTTGTGGTGCGGTAAGATGATTTCACATTCATGGGGGGTGCCTGGGTACTGAAGGTTATCGGCTAGGCATGTGTGGGTCTTGGTCCTTTTAACAGTGATGTCCCGTCCCTGCAAAAGAAGGGTCCATCTGGCTGCTCTAATCTGACTAACTGTACCGTCCTTGAGTCGTCTGTCAAGTAAAAGTTGGGTGGAGGTGTGTCCCGTAAGGATTGTGATGGGGTTTACTCCGGTTAGGTAAGAAAAATACTGAACTGCCCAGAAAACTGCGAGCAGGTGCCTTTCACAGGCTGAAAATCCCTGCTCCACAGCATCTAAAACTCTGGAGGCGTAAGCCACGGGCCTTAACTGTTCGTGCCGTTCCTGGAGGAGCACGGCCAAAAGGGTGCGGTCTGTGGTCGCTACCTCTATCGCATAGGGGGAAAGCAGGTCTGGAACTTGTAGTGCGGGGGCTGTTATGAGGGCTCTTTTCAAAGCATCCACAGCATCCGTATGCTGCGGAAGCCATTCCCAGGGGGCTCCTTTCTTTAAGAGGTCTGAGAGGGGTGCTGCCTTGCTGGCGAAACCGTCAATGTGGTTTCGGCAGTAGCCAACCAGTCCTAAAAACGACCGGAGGGCTGAAACATTCTGGGGAAGGGGCAATTTGGCAATCGAGTCAATCCTTTTATGCTCGATCTCGCGTTTACCATGTGTGATAATTGTATCCAAATATATCACCTTGTTTTCCAAAATCTGGGCCTTTTTGGGATTTACTTTACATCCAATTGCTTGTAGGAGTTCCAGGAGTTCGGACAGAAGCTCGATGTGCTCTTCCTTGGTGTCTGTCTGCAGTCGTAGGTCGTCTACGTACTGGACCAGACATTCGGGGCGAGAAAATTTGGCTAAACCATTTGCCAGCTGTCGTGGAAAATGGAGGGGGAGTTGTGGATCCTTGTGGAAGGCATGTCGACGTGTACTGCTGATTTTTAAACGTGAAGGCAAATTTGTATTGGCACGCTTTTGCCAATGGAATGGACCAGAATCCATTACTGATGTCCAAAACCGTAAAGTATCATGAATTGAGTCCCTGTTTGAGCATGGTCTCGGGACATGTGGCTACCGTGGGGCTGCTGCTGGGGTGACTTTGTTGAGTTCCCGGTAATCGATGGTCAGTCGCCATGATCCATCGGGCTTTCTCACTGGCCAAATCGGGGCATTATTAGTGGAGGCTACTGATCTAAGTACGCCCTGCTCTAATAAGCTGTCGATAACTTTTGCGATTTCTCCCTCTGCCTCTTGGGGAAATCCGTATTGCTTTTGGGGTCTAGGGTCAGGTCCTGTGATTTGAACGGAACCAGTCATCAGGCCACAGTCGTGTTTGTGGGTCGCGAATGCTGTCCTGTGCTTCTGCAGAACTGCCCTAACCTGCTTGTCCGTGCTAATCGTAGTCGGGTCAAACCAAAATTCGCCTACTGCACTAATTCTGTTGGCATATTCTCCTATGGTGAGCGTTGCGGGGGCTCTTGCGGATTTTGCCATTTTCCAGACACATTGATTGACTGGATCAAAGGATAGGTTGTGGGAATTCATAAAATCTATGCCTAAAATGTGTTCTGCTGTGTGGGGTAGATCGACTAAAACTATGGGGTGCTTGGTGGTGATGTTGCCGATTTAAATGGGTACAGGGGCTGTGATCTGTCCCTGCTGTGAGTGGCCTGTAAAGCCGCTGAGGGTGATGGTGGCTGTAGTGGGCCACGTGTCTTTCTGAAACATGGTGGAGGAATTGATTGTGCTGGGGGACCCTCCTGTGTCCCAAAGAAACTCGATGGGCTGTCCCCGAATCTTTGTTGCAACTACTGGTCGGCCGGACCTATCCCAAAGGGTGTCGCAGACCCAACTGGGAGAGCCCGAACACAGTCAGTCCGTTCCGGTCAGGTCCGTCTGCTCTGAACGGGTGCTAACGCTATGTATTGGCTTTGTCCTGGTGTTATTTAGAGTGCCTGTCTGCTGGGCTCTCTGTTGCTTTTGTGGGGCATTGCATTCACTTGCAAAGTGTCCCAACTGTCCACAGTTGTAATACTCCTGGGACTTTTGTGGGGGGCTGTTCTTGCCTTCATTTACCCATGTGGGGTTCTGGTGTGCCTTAACTGTGTGTATGTCTGCTTCTGCCTGCTGTTCTTCGGGATTTTTATTCGTGGGTTTGTTTTGAACAGATTGCTCCCAGGCTTGGGACAATCTTTTTACGACCCATTTCTCATTATGAGCCTCCTCTGAGGGGTCATAATTGGCACAAGCTTTTTGTCCTCTTTCTGTGGCATGGGAGATAAGGGTGCGGGTCCATTTGGCCATGTTGTCTGGGGACAAATGGGTGCGGTCTAAGTCTCCGAAAACTGCTGCGAAATGGATCCACAGGCGTCCAGCAAACGCTGCGGGGTGCTCGGTTTTCTTTTGTCTGCACGTATTGAGGCCATCTACGGGGTCACCCCGGTTATACCCGATCGGGTCTAGGATCGCGGTATGCATTTCTGCAAGGGTGCCTCCTCCTACATTCTGTGGGTCGGGAAGGGCTGCTACGACCGAAGGGTCTAAACTCAAAACTGTGAGCTTTACTTGCTCTCGCTCATCCAGGCCATACATGGTAGCCTGCTGTTTTACTCTGGCAAAGAAGTGGTGGGAGTCTGAGGTGGGGAGGAACGGTTTGATTTTATCGCACACGTCCCGTAATTGGGTCACTGTTAAGGGGGTGGTGTACAGAAATTCCGTGTCGTCCGATGTGGCTGTGCGTTGGGTGGTGACTGGGTTCATTGGAGCCTGAACTATCTCCTCTGTGGGGGGTTGGGGCGCTTTTCCCTTCTGGGGCTTTCCCTACGCACATGTTCCCTGAACATATCTCTGCGCTGTCTCACTCAATTCTTCCCAATCAGGGCCGTCTTCCTCATCTAACTGTGATCCAAAGGTTTCCTGGAATCCTTTTTGAACTGAAAGCAGAGATTGCAGTTCTGCAATCTGCTTCCGGCACTTTGCGTGGTCTAATGAGCTTTGTCTTTGCTCCGTGGTGGCAGCATGGAGTGCTCTTAATGCTGCCTTCAGGTCACGACACTGCCTCTGCAATGCCTCTACCTGCTTCTCAGTTTCCTCTCGTACCAGGACTGCATGTTGCGTGTCCTGATAGGCCTTTTCGTACTGGGATTGGAAGCTGCTTAAGAGCGCCAGACAAGACTGGTGTGCCCACTTGGCATCATCCACCTCTCCGTCCTTTGCCGCTAACTTCCTCCTTAACTCTCCGTTCTCTTTCTCTACCTCACTGACATCGACCTTGCTCATTCGATGTATGCCTTCTATCTCTTTCTGGAGCATCCTAACAACCTCCTCTGTGCCTCACAATTGTGCCAAACAGGACACGATTGCCATCGGCTTGCGAGCTTTTCCTAAGCTCTTCTTGTGAATCTCGCTCAGGTTCTCCCACCAAGTATGTCCTATACTCCCGAAACCTGTTTCCTCATTTTCACAGAATTTGCTCCAAAGGGGCCATCCTTTCCCTTTGAGGTACTTTCTGATTTCCTCTTCCCAAACGGGACACTGTCCTACTCTACTGCTGGTCGCTGCGACCACGAATTCTTCGGGGTTAATGAGGCGTTGCATTGCCATCTTTCCTCTCTAAATGCTTCTCTTGAAATTTGATACAAGGGGTATTAAGGCGGTGCTGTAATTACGGGTACGGCTTTCGCTATTTTCCGGAATACAAACTCCCAACAGTTTTGTTGCAACAAAAAAATCTATCAGTATTACCTTATCGCCCTGTTAGTTGCGCATGCATTAACACACTTCCGAATTAAGAGGATTGATCCAGAACTGCTTAAACACTTGTGGTTTTTCTGTTACCAATTGGATTTCTAATTCAAATTTTTGGTTCACCCGGAGTGGTTAAACCACTTCTAGATCGGGTCCCATCAGGATGTCGCCAGTAATATGTTGCTAAGTTTTGGTTGGTTCAATTTGCTCTGTTTTATAACCTTTGCTCGAGAGTCGCCAGGTATCTTTATGATACCGTCACGAGGTTCAAGCTCAAGTAATGATCAATAACTCAATACACCAATTAGTAAGATTCAAATCAAAGCACATTTAGTATACACAGTAAATCGCTACTCATGCATAAACTCTACTTTCTAAGCTATTTCTATCACTAACAGGCCAATACTTAGCTTCGGACTGGCCCACCAGGTCAGGGGAACAAATGGCCTTTCGTTCGGGTTCTGAGTCTGCGGGATTCAAAAGCTGGTATGGACTGGTAGCTAGGAGCGCCTATCCAATAGCACGCGTTAACTTGAAACTTACGTTCTTGGAGGCCGCCGGACAGGTCACTGTCAAGGGTTGCTTCGCGTTGCTGTGTGACCCTGTCAAGAAGGATGATTTGAACTTGGGGGCTTTACTTTATAGCCCCCAGGGGCTTCCCGCCTTTCTGGGCAGACCCCGTACCTGGTTTCAAGTGATTGGACTTCGTTCCAATCGCTTGGTTCGGTTTCTCCAATACTGGAGCTGTTCCCTGATCGTTGGGCGGTCTTTATGTGTCTGTTAACCTCTTTTGTGTTGGCTCCTGCTGGCGGCGAGGAGTCTGGCTTGGCCTCGTTTACCTCAAATGTTTCGATTGTTCCCGGGGATCGCTCATTACTATGTAGATGGCTGCTACATTACTATGCAGGTGGCTGCTTGTATCGATGCTGTCTGGGTTTTTGCAGAGTCTAATACACAGTAAACTTGAACCTGCTAGTTTTTGCCTGTGTTGACTGAATTTCCCTTTAGCCTTTGCTGTTCTCCATTTTAAGTCGGGAAGTGGCCAACTCAGGTGGCTACACTGTGAAGGTTAATGCAGTTACAAGAACGGACTCTTGGCCTGTCCCACGTTTGGAGGATTGCGTTGAGAAGGTGGGACAATCGGATTTTGTTTCCAAATTGGATTTACTTAAAGGTTACTGACAGGTGCCTTTATCCGAAAAGGCGAAGGAGATTTAAGTTTTTGTGACTCCAGATGGTATATACCAATTCAAAGTTATGCCATTTGGCATGAAAAACGCCCCAGCCACATTTCAACGGTTAACTAACAAAGGTTTTCAGGATTACCCAATTGTGCGTTATACATCGACGATCTGGTAATTTTCAGCCCGACATGGAAAGAACATTTAAAACATCTGATGGAGTTATTTGATCGACTTCAGGAGGTGGGTTTGGTGATAAACCTCGCCAAAAGTGAATTTGGAAAAGCCCAAGTCACTTTCCTTGAGGAGTTTCCGATACCCTCGACACGACGGGAAGTAATGCGATTTCTTGGCATGAGTGGATTTCATCGAACATTGGTGAAACATTTTTGTAGCGTGGTTGCTCCACTGATGGACTTGCTTAAGAAACGTCAAAAATTTCAGTAGACAGCGGACTTTCAACAGGCATTTAATGGCCTGAAAGCTGTGAAAACCAATGCTCCTGTGTGGGAGAATTACAAAGGACTCTGTGATCAGAAAGAACTAAAGTGTCTGACTTTAAAGAGAAATGCCGAGGCATAGAGAAATGGAAGGATCGTGCAGAGACCTTCTTGTTCCAAGAGCCTGGCAATTGAGAAGGATTTCAGTTGGAGGAAGAAGAACGAAAAACAATGGACGATATTATTATACCTGTTTGCGTGTGGTTTTTTTTACGGTAAAGTATATTTACTATGTGAATTTCTTAAAGGATGGTGAAAAGGTGAAAAATGAACCCATCTTGAAGTAGATGGTTTACTTTTTTTTTCTTGGGGGGAGGTGTCATGTGAGAGTACCTTGAAGAAATGGGTGTTTATAAATGGGTGTGTATATATAAGTATCTGCAGTGAGAGTACCTTTAAGAAAAGGGTGTTTATTACTGCAGTGATGTCAGAGAGTGGGTGGAGCTGAGCTCTGGCTCTGTTTTTTAGTTTCACTTTGAAAAAAGCTTGAATGTATCGGTGTCTTTTTGGTTTCGTTTTCAGTGTTGGAGCTGAAGCCAGACAAAGCAGCTGTACTGCTGTTCTCTCTGCCATGAAAAGACTGTCTCTTGATCATTTGGTGAATTCAGAATTATAAATGTTCTTAGTAGTGACTTTAACCTGATGTGCTTCTGCTGAAAGGTTTTTTTTTAAAAAAAGTCTTCTGGATGTTAAAAGGACAGCTTAAGAATTACTTAATGTTGTATTCTTTGGGGGTTGTATTTGAATTAATGGTTGCTAAGATGTTCACTGTATGTTTTAAAAAGGTTAACTTGAGTTCATAGAATAAACATTGTTTTGCTTTAAAAAATACTTTTCCATTTCTGCTGTACCACACCTGTAGAGTGGGCCACGTGCCCCCTATACCACAACCTATTAAAAGTTGTGGGTCAGGTGAACTCCATGATACACTTTGGGGTTCTCTAAACCCTGGCCCATAACATACTGGGCATTCTCTTTCCGGTGTATGAACAGACATGGCAATGACACTGGCATTCCCTTCCCAGTGTATGTACAGCGATAGCTGTGGCACTGGCATTCTCTTCACAGCGTATGTACAGCCATGGCAGTGAGAGTGGCATTCGCTTCCCAGTGTGTGCACAGCCATGGCAGTGGTACTGGATGTTCCCTTCCCAGTGTGCACAGCCATGGCAGTGGTACTGGATGTTCCCTTCCCAGTGTATGTACAGCCATGGCAGTGGTACTGGATGTTCCCTTCCCAGTGTGTGTACAGCCATGGCAGTGGTACTGGATGTTCCCTTCCCAGTGTATGCACAGCCATGGCAGTGGTACTGGATGTTCCCTTCCCAGTGTATGTACAGCCATGGCAGTGGTACTGGATGTTCCCTTCCCAGTGTGTGCACAGCCATGGCAGTGGTAGTGGATGTTCCCTTCCCAGTGTATGCACAGCCATGGCAGTGGTACTGGATGTTCCCTTCCCAGTGTGCACAGCCATGGCAGTGGTAGTGGATGTTCCCTTCCCAGTGTGTGCACAGCCATGGCAGTGGTAGTGGATGTTCCCTTCCCAGTGTATGCACAGCCATGGCAGTGGTACTGGATGTTCCCTTCCCAGTGTATGCACAGTCATGGCAGTGGTAGTGGATGTTCCCTTCCCAGTGTATGCACAGCCATGGCAGTGGTACTGGATGTTCCCTTCCCAGTGTATGTACAGCCATGGCAGTGGTACTGGATGTTCCCTTCCCAGTGTGTGTACAGCCATGGCAGTGGTAGTGGATGTTCCCTTCCCAGTGTGTGCACAGCCATGGCAGTGGTAGTGGATGTTCACTTCCCAGTGTGTGTACAGCCATGGCAGTGGTACTGGATGTTCCCTTCCCAGTGTGTGTACAGCCATGGCAGTGGTACTGGATGTTCCCTTCCCAGTGTATGCACAGTCATGGCAGTGGTAGTGGATGTTCCCTTCCCAGTGTGCACAGCCATGGCAGTGGTACTGGATGTTCCCTTCCCAGTGTATGCACAGCCATGGCAGTGGTAGTGGATGTTCCCTTCCCAGTGTGTGCACAGCCATGGCAGTGGTAGTGAATGTTCCCTTCCCAGTGTATGCACAGCCATGGCAGTGGTAGTGGATGTTCCCTTCCCAGTGTGTGCACAGCCATGGCAGTGGTACTGGATGTTCCCTTCCCAGTGTGTGCACAGCCATGGCAGTGGTAGTGGATGTTCCCTTCCCAGTGTATGCACAGCCATGGCAGTGGTAGTGGATGTTCCCTTCCCAGTGGATGTACAGCCATGGCAGTGGTACTGGATGTTCCCTTCCCAGTGTGTGCACAGCCATGGCAGTGGTAGTGGATGTTCCCTTCCCAGTGTATGCACATCCATGGCAGTGGTAGTGGATGTTCCCTTCCCAGTGTGCACAGCCATGGCAGTGGTACTGGATGTTCCCTTCCCAGTGTGTGCACAGCCATGGCAGTGGTAGTGGATGTTCCCTTCCCAGTGGATGTACAGCCATGGCAGTGGTACTGGATGTTCCCTTCCCAGTGTGTGCACAGCCATGGCAGTGGTAGTGGATGTTCCCTTCCCAGTGTATGCACATCCATGGCAGTGGTAGTGGATGTTCCCTTCCCAGTGTGCACAGCCATGGCAGTGGTACTGGATGTTCCCTTCCCAGTGTGTGCACAGCCATGGCAGTGGTAGTGGATGTTCCCTTCCCAGTGGATGTACAGCCATGGCAGTGACACTGGACGTTCTGTACATTTCCCCCCCCTCTTTGTCATGAAAGGGCTGTCAATTACACAGTGAGTGCAAATTCAATGAGGAGACCTTCGGTTTACAGTGGCAGCTCCCAAGGCCTTGGGAATGGACTGAGGGCAATATACTTACATACTAAGCGCTGCTAGTTTAACAGTTCTGACTTTGTGATAGAATGAATAGAAGAAAGAAACAGAATTACGATCAACATAGAAAAAAGTCAAAGATATGCGGAGGAGCAGGAATGGACGGGGAGGAGGGGGCGGGGGAGGGAACGGATAAAATTATTCAATCTAGTTTGTTGTAACTACCGTGTCTGTTAAGGATTATTTTATCTTTATCCCACAGCTGAAGCAAATATACAACTTTGGAGGCGAGCGTGGAAGTAGGCGAAGAGCCCGCTGATTGCGCCTACGAATGGATCCATCAGGCATGCGAACCAGGAACTAGCGGGGAGCCACGCGTCGGAGAACTTCAGGAGTCACCTTCTGGTAGGTGGATGCGGACGTCGTCTCCAGGCGCCAGGGCGGGAAGATCAGTTGCCCGTGTGTCATATGCCCTTTTCTGGCGAGCGTGCTGCTGTTGCATTCTGTGTAGTACCAGAGAATGGTTGGTTGTGGGTACCAGAATGGATGGCACAGTGGTCCTGAGGGCGTGACCCATCAACAGCTGGGCTGGTGAGAGGCCAGTGGCTAGTGGGGCCGAGCGATAGGCCAGCAGGGCTAGGCAGAAATCCGATCCGGCAGCAGCAGTCTTGCAGAGGAGCCGCTTGACGATGTGAATGCCCTTCTCCGCCTTTCCATTGGACTGGGGATGCAGAGGGCTGGACGTCACGTGTGTGAAGCCAGACGAAGCAACAAAGGACGACCATTCCTGGCTGGCAAAACAGGGCCCATTGTCCGACATGACAGTAATCATGCTTTTAAAGCAGACCAAGCAGGCCAGCAGCACGGTTCAATTCCCGTAACAGCCTCCCCGAACAGGCGCCGGAATGTGGCGACTAGGGACTTTTCACAGTAACTTCATTGAAGCCTACTTGTGACAATAAGCGATTTTCATTCATTTCATTTTTCATTTTCAATCGGAATGCCGTGGCGTGCGAAGGTGGCTTTGCAGGCCCTTATGACAGCGGACGATGTCAAATCGTGCAGGCGTATGAACTCTGGATAGTTTGAAAAGTAATCAATGATGATTACATAGTCCCTGCCAAGCAAGTGAAAAAGGTCCACACCCACCTTCGCCCAGGGGGACGTCACCAGCTCATGGGGCTGAAGCGTCTCAGGAGGTTGCGCCAGTTGAAACCTTTGGCAGGTGGGGCAGTTGAGCACCATATTGGCAATGTCATCACTGATGCGCGGCCAGTATACCGCCTCTCGGGCCCTCCGTCTGCACTTCTCGACCCCCAGATGGCCCTCGTGTAGTTGGTCGAGGACCAGCTTGTGCATGCTGTGCGAAATCACAATCCGGTCCAGCTTTAGGAGGACACCATCAATGACGGCCAAGTCGCCTCGGACATTGTAGAACTGCGGGCACTGTCCTTTGAGCCACCCTCCCGTCATGTGGCGCATCACCCGTTGTAGAAGTGGGTCAGCTGCAGTCTCCCGGCGAATACGGGCCAGACTGGAGTCGTCAGCTGGCAGATTTGCCGATGCGAAGGCCACCTTCGACCTGACAGACGAACCCCTCCAAATCGGGCGGTGTGCTCACTGCTCTAGATAGGGCATCCGCAATGATAAAGTCCTTTCCCGGGGTGTAGACCAGTTGGAAGTCATACCTCCTGAGTTTAAGTAGGATTCGCTGGAGGCGAGGGGTCATCTCGTTCAGGTCCTTATTTATGATGCTGACCAGGGGCCGATTGTCAGTCTCAACGGTAAACTGGGGGAGACCATACACGTAGTCATGGAACTTGTCTATTCTGGTCAGGAAACCCAGGCACTCCTTTTCGATCTGCGTGTAGCGCTGTTCTGTGGGGGTCATAGCCCGTGAGGCATAGGCGACCGGGGCCCATGACGCAGTGTTATCCCGCTGTAGGAGTACCGCCCCAATGCCGGACTGGCTGGCATCAGTCAAAATTTTAGTGTCACGAAATGTGTTGAAAAATGCCAATACCGGGGCTGTGGTGAGCTTAATTTTGAGCTCCTCTGTAGCGCACAAAGACTCCGAGAGACGAATAGAGTGAAGTCGATGAGGCTTTATTAAGCGTGACTGTTTCCCCCGCAGTTCAGTAGTAGACTACCTGCGAGGGAGGGCTCCAGGTACTTATACTCCGCCTTCAGGGCGGAGCTAGAGGTCAACGTCCAACCAGGACCCGGGATCTGTCAGCCAATGACATCATGGCTTCACAGTCCCACATGACCCCTAATGCATACTACCACATTCACCCCTTGTTAAAAATGAACCCAGCGGGGTGATGCTTCGCATGGTGGTAAGGGTTTACAAGGCTGGTCCTGGGAGGAAAACTTTCAATATAACAGTATGTACAAGGTTATTTTTTTGTTTCAACTATTTACAGTAATCGTCAGGAAAAGACAAAATGTTCTCGTTAAAGTCCACATTGTACTGTTAGAGCGACGCCACGAGTCGGTCGGGCGGTCTGGTCGTCCGTGTCGATCGCCTCGGCCCCGGTGGTGGTGGTGCTTGTTCTGGTGTTGTCCACTCCGGGAGCCTTACGGTTTCAGCTTGGGCTTTATTCCTGGTCGGGCCTGGGAGGAGGACTGATCCTCCTGGGAAGGGGGCGGTCGCGGGGTGCGGCGGTGGCAGGAAGGGGGGGGGGTTGGGTGATTGGTGTCGGGGTGGTGTGTGTGTTGCCGGCGGGCGCCAGATCTCGCAGAGAGACCGTGTCCTGTCGGCCGTCGGGGTACTCCACGTCGGCGTACTGCGGGTTCGCGTGAAGGAGGTGAACCCTTTCGACCAACGGGTCCAACTTATGCGCCCGCACGTGCTTTCGGAGCAGGATGGGTCCTGGGGCCGCCAGCCAGGTCGGCAGCGACGTTCCAGAGGAGGACTTCCTGGGGAAGTCAAGGAGGCGCTCATGAGGCGTTTGATTAGTGCTAGTACACAGTAGTGACCGGATGGAGTGGAGGGCGTCCGGAAGGACCTCCTGCCACCGGGAAACTGGGAGGTCCCTGGACCGTAGGGCCAGTAGGACGGTCTTCCAGACCGTGCCGTTCTCCCTCTCTACTTGCCCGTTCCCCCGGGGGTTGTAGCTGGTCGTCCTGCTCGAGGCTATCCCGTTGCTGAGCAGGAACTGGCGCAGCTCATCACTCATGAAAGAGGACCCCCTGTCGCTGTGGACGTATGCGGGGCAACCGAACAGTGTGAATATGGTGTTCAGGGCTTTAATGACTGTGGCCGCGGTCATGTCAGAACAGGGGATGGCGAATGGAAAGCGGGAGTACTCGTCCACCACATTAAGGAAGTATATGTTGCGGTCGGTGGAGGGGAGGGGTCCTTTGAAATCCAGACTAAGGCGTTCAAAGGGGCGGGAAGCCTTAATCAGGTGCGCACCATCCGGCCTGAAAAAATGCGGTTTGCACTCTGCGCAGATGTGGCTGTTCCTTGTGACTGTACGGACCTCCTCTAAGGAGTATGGGAGGTTGCGGGACTTGATAAAGTGGAAAAACCGAGTGACCCCCGGGTGGCAGAGGTCCTCGTGGAGGGTTTGGAGACGGTTAATTTGTGCGTTGGCATCGGACGGCTCGTTCAGCTTTCCGGGACGATACAAGATCTCGCAGTTGAAGGTGGAGAGCTCGATCCTCCACCTTAAGATCTTGTCATTTTTGATTTTGCCCCGCTGTGCATTATCGAACATGAAGGCTACCGACCGTTGGTCGGTGAGGAGAGTGAACCTCCTGCCGGCCAGGTAATGCCTCCAATGTCGCACAGCTTCCACTATGGCTTGGGCTTCCTTTTCCACTGAAGAGTGGCGGATTTCTGAGGCGTGGAGGGTTCGGGAGAAAAAGGCCACGGGTCTGCCCGCTTGGTTAAGGGTGGCCGCTAGAGCTACGTCGGAGGCGTCGCTCTCGACCTGGAAGGGGAGGGACTCGTCGATGGCGCGCATCGTGGCCTTTGCGATATCCGCTTTGATGCGGCTGAAGGCCTGGCAAGCCTCTGTCGACAGAGGGAAGGTCGTGGTCTGTATTAGAGGGCGGGCCTTGTCTGCGTACTGGGGGACCCACTGGGCGTAGTATGAAAAGTACCCCAGGCAGCGTTTCAGGGCTTTTGAGCAGTGCGGGAGGGGAAATTCCATGAGGGCACGCATACGTTCGGGATCGGGGCCTATTATCCCATTGCGCACTACGTAGCCCAGGATGGCTAGCCGGTTGGTGCTAAAAACGCACTTGTCCTTGCTGTACGTGAGGTTCGAGGCTTTAGCGGTCTGGAGGAATTTTTGGAGGTTGGCGTCGTGGTCCTGCTGGTCGTGGCCGCAGATGGTTACATTGTCGAGATACGGGAACGTGGCCCGCAACCCGTGTTGATCAACCATTCGGTCCATCTCTCGTTGGAAGACCGAGACCCCGTTTGTGACGCCAAATGGGACCCTTAGGAAATGGTATAATCGCCCGTCTGCCTCGAAGGCTGTGTACTTGCGGTCAATTGGGCGGATGGGGAGCTGATGGTAGGCGGACTGGAGGTCCACGGTGGAGAAGACTTTATATTGGGCAATCCGATTGACCATGTCGGATATGCGGGGAAGAGGGTACGCGTCTAGTTGTGTGTACCTGTTGATGGTCTGGCTATAGTCTATGACCATCCTTTGCTTCTCCCCTGTCTTCACTACTACCACCTGTGCTCTCCAGGGACTATTGCTGGCCTGGATTATGCCTTCCTTTAGTAGCCGCTGGACTTCGGACCGAATGAAGGTCCGGTCCTGGGCGCTGTACCGTCTGCTCCTAGTGGCGACAGGTTTGCAATCCGGGGTGAGGTTCGCAAACAAGGACGGGGGTTGCACCTTGAGGGTTGCGAGGCCGCAGATAGTGAGTGGGGGTATTGGGCCGCCGAATTTGAAGGTAAGGCTCTGTAGATTGCACTGGAAGTCTAATCCCAGTAATGTGGGGGCACAGAGTTGGGGAAGGATGTGGAGCCTGTAGTTTTTGAACTCCCTCCCCTGCACCGTTAGGGTAACTATGCAGAAACCTTTGATCTGTACGGAGTGGGATCCTGCAGCTAGGGAAATCTTTTGTGTGCTGGGATGGGTGGTCAAGGAACAGCGTCTTACCGTGTCGGGGTGGATAAAGCTCTCCGTGCTCCCGGAGTCGACTAGGCATGGTGTCTCGTGCCCGTTTATCAGCACCGTTGTCGTCGTCGTCTGAAGTGTCCGGGGCCGAGCTTGGTCCAGCGTTATTGAAGCGAGACGTGGTTGTAGTAGTGGAGCGTCTTCTTCGAACCCCGTGGAGCCGTCGACACTGGGGTCCGTTGTTGCCGTCCAAGATGGCGTCGGGGATGAACAAAATGGCTGCCCCCATGCATCGCACATGGCTGGGGGGTCACAAGATGGCGGCGGGGTGGACAAAATGGCCACCCCCATGCGTCGTACAGGTCTGGGGTGGTCCAAGATGGCGGCGCCCTTCCTCCCCTCGTGGTGGCCGGGACCCAAAATGGCGGCGTCTGTGGGTCGCACATGGGGCGCTGGGGGGGGGGGGGTTGGGGAGCGTTAGGAACGCGCGGGGCTCCCTCATCTCTGGGGACAGCGGTGGTCGGGACCCAAATTGGTAGCGCCGGCGGGTCATACGTGGGGCGCGGGGGGGGGGGGGTTTGGGGGGCGTTAGAGCCGCGCAGATCTCCCTCTTCTCCGGGGAGAGCGGTGGTCGGGACCCAAAGTGGTAGCGCCGGCGGGTCATACATGGGGCGCGGGGGGGGGGGGGGGGGTTGTGAGCGTAAGCGGCGTGCAGGGCTCCCTGTTCTCCCGGGACCGCGGTGGTCGGGACCCAGAGTGGCTGCGCCTGCGGGTCGTACATGGGGTGCAGGGGGGGGTTGGGGAGCGTAAGCGGCGTGCAGGGCTCCCTGTTCTCCCGGGACAGCGGCGACCTCGCGGGACCGGTACACAACCGCGAAATGGCCCTTTTTACCGCAGCTCTTGCAGATCGCTGCGCGGGCCGGGCAGCGCTGCTGGGGGTGTTTCGCCTGGCCGCAGAAATAGCAGCGGGCGCCCCCGGTGCGACTTGGTGTTTGGACCGCGCAAGCCTGTGGGGTGTCCGGGGGGGGGGGGGGGGGGGGGGGGCTGGGTTTGTCGTGACGGGTACGTACGGAGCCCAATGGGCTGCCGCGCGGTCGGGGCCATAGGTGCGGGTATTACGCGCGGCCACGTCTAGGGAGGCTGCTAGGGCCCGTGCCTCTGAGAGTCCTAGCGACTCTTTTTCTAGAAGTCTTTGGCGGATTTGGGAGGAGTTCATACCTGCCACAAAAGCATCGCGCATTAACATGTCCGTGTGTTCATTTGCGTTCACCGACGGGCAGCTGCAGGCTCGTCCCAAAATTAGTAGCGCGGCGTAGAATTCATCTATCGATTCTCCGGGACTTTGCCGTCTCGTTGCGAGTTGATAGCGAGCGTAGATCTGGTTTACTGGGCAGACATAGAGACTTTTCAGTGCTGCGAACACCGTCTGGAAATCCTCTGCGTCTTCGATGAAAGAGAAAATCTCCGTGCTTAACCTCGAGTGCAGGACCTGTAGTTTTTGGTCTTCTGTGACCCGGCCGGTGGCCGTTCTGAGGTAGGCCTCGAAACAAGTCTGCCAATGCTTGAAAGCTGCTGCCACGTTCACTGCGTGGGGGCTGATCCTCAGGCATTCCGGGATGATCCTGAGCTCCATAGTCCTTTTTAGGCACGCTTAATAAATTGTAGCGCACAAAGACTCCGAGAGACGAATAGAGTGAAGTCGATGAGGCTTTATTAAGCGTGACTGTTTCCCCCGCAGTTCAGTAGTAGACTACCTGCGGGGGAGGGCTCCAGGTACTTATACTCCGCCTTCAGGGCGGAGCTAGAGGTCAACGTCCAACCAGGACCCGGGATCTGTCAGCCAATGACATCATGGCTTCACAGTCCCACATGACCCCTAATGCATACTACCACATTCACCCCATTCCTTCTGGTGTGTGGGCAGCCACTGGAACTCCGTGGACTTCTTGACTCGGTGGCGCAGAGCCGTCGTGTGGGAGGCAAGGTTGGGAATGAACTTCCCCAGGAAGTTGACCATGCCTAGGAAGCGCAGCACTGCTTTCTTGTCTGCCGGCTGCGGCATGGCTGTAATGGCGCTCACCTTGTCTGCATCCGGACGGACCCCTGACCGGGAAATGTGGTCCCCCAGGAACTTCAGCTCGGTTTGGCCGAAGAACACTTGGCTCGGTTGAGGCGCAAGCCGTTTTCCCGTATGCCGCAAAGACGCGCTGGAGACAATTGATGTGCTCCTGTGGTGTGGCAGACCAGATGATGACGTCGTCCACGTAGACGCGCACCCCTTCGATGCCCTCCATCATCTGCTCCATGATCCTGTGAAAGACCTCGGATGCCGAGATGATGCCAAATGGCATTCTGTTATAGCAGAACCTGCCGAAAGGGGTGTTGAAGGTGCACAGCTTTCGGCTGGACTGATCCAGTTGGATCTGCCAAAAACCCTTCGAGTCATCCAGTTTTGTGAAGATTTTAGCCCGGGTCATTTCGCTCATGATCTCTTCCCATTTGGGTATGGGGTAGTGTTCCCTCATTATGTTGTTGTTGAGGTCTTTTGGATCAATGCAGATCCGGAGCTTGCCAGTGGGCTTCTTAACACACACCATGGAGCTGACCCATGGCGTGGGCTCCGTGACCCGGGATAGCACCCCTTGGTCCTGGAGATCCTGCAGCTGCCATTTGAGGCGGTCTTTGAGTGGCGCTGGGACCCTGCGAGGTGCGTGAATGATCGGTGTGGCGTCCAGTTTGACCCAAATTCTGTAGGTGTAGTGCAGTGTTCCCATGCCCTCGAATGCCTCCTGGTTGTGGGCGAGGAGCGATTGGAGCTGTGCCCTGAAGTCTGCATCCGGGAAGTCAGATGTGCCTTCTGGAGACAGAGCGTGGACCCGTTGCATGAGGTGGAGAACCTTGCATGCCTGTGCGCCGAGCAGGGAGTCCTTTGATGATCCGACTATTTCGAATGAGAGTGTGGCCGTGTGTGTGTTGTGTGTGACCTGGAGCTGGCAGGATCCCATAGCCGGGATAACGTTCCCATTGTAGTCGACCATCTTGCAACGGGATGGTCGAATTGGTGGTCTGACCTTCATGGCGTAGAAGGCTGACCATGCTATGAGGTTGGCGGAGGTGCCAGTGTCCAGACGGAATGTTATCGGTGATCGGTTGACCGTTAGGGTGGCACACCATTCATCACCCGGATTGACAGTGTTCACTTGCAATGGCTGGTGGGTCCTGGCTGGAGACATCCGGTTCCCATCAATGACCACAGCACGGAAGGCGTCCTGGTCGTCTGTGTCACTGGTCTGGATATCGTCTGGGCACGACTCGTAGTAAGGAGGCTGAATGGTCCGCACGTCCCTGCGAGGTTGTCGGAAATGGGGAACATTGGCAGGTTGAGCTGCTCGACAGCAGGCAGCGTAGTGGCCCATCTTGCCACAGCGGACGCATTGTCGGTTTCTTGCTGGACATTGCCACTTTAAATGTGCGGCTCCGCAGTTGCCGCACGTCGTGACGTCATGCCGTTCATTGCGCCACCGCACATGCGCAGTTCGGTCTTGTGTCGAGCGCACCTGTGCATCACGTCCCTCTGTGTCGATGTCGTTTTTGGCGCGTACAAACGCGGAAGGCCTCGAAAAGCGCGCAAAATGGCCGCCCTCGTCCCTGCCACAGGCCGGGAGGAACCCGATCGCCTGGACCTGTTCGGCCTCGTAGGATGCCTGCCTCGCCGATCCGGCCGCGAAGGACCCCTGCCGCGCCGATTCGGCAGCCTGAAATTGGGAGTAGCGGCTAGTCGCGCTTTCATGCAGGACACAGGCTTCGATTGCGGAGGCTAGGGTGAGGCCTTTAATTTTTAAGAGCTGCTGGCGTAGGGTGCCCGAGGTGACCCCAAAAATGATCTGGTCCCGAATCATGGAATCGGAGGTGGTGTCGTAACCGCAGGACTGCGCGAAGATACGGAGATGCGTATGGAAGGATTGAAAGGGCTCATCCTTACCCTGCAGGCGCTGCTGGAAGAGATACCTCTCAAAACTCTCGTTGACCTTGACGTTGAAGTGTTGGTTGAGTTTGAGAAGGATCGTCTTGTACTTGGTCTTGTCCTCACCTTCCGCAAACACCAGGGAGTTGTAGACATGGATGGCGTGTTGACCTGCCGTGGAGAGGAGGATGGCGATCTTTCTGGTGTCCGAAGCGCTCTCCCTTTCGGTGGCTTCCAGGAAGAACTGGAAGCGCTGTTTGAACAGCTTCCAATTGACGCCGAGGTTTCCAGCGATTTGTAGCGGCTGCGGTGTGCTGACGGTGTCCATGGCGCAGGATGGCAGATTCCGGAGGATTCGTAGGTAGGTACCACAGTTACTCCTGGTACTATGATGTGTTGGGTACTCTGCTACAGACGAACCAACAGGGTTGCGAATGGTACAACTCAGTTTTATTACTAACATTTATTTACAGTGGTAAACTGGTTACTGAGGTTCGATCATAACCCTAGAATCTGTGGACCTATTCCTAATACTATCTTGTAGTGGCACTCAGCACATGGTGGATGTCTAAGTGGCTTGCTATGAGCTCTGTAGCCTGAGCTGTCTCCTGCTGGAATGCCCAGGAAGTATTGTGTTCCCTGTTTTGTACTGTGTATGCTCTTGCCTGTGATTGGCTGTGGTGTGTGTGTGTTGATTGGTCCGTTGATCTGTCCATCAGTATGTATGTATGTTTGTGCTATGATGTTTACCTGAATATCATGACAGATATCATACAGGTAATCCTCACATTTCCTTTCTAAAATAATGTTGACTCACAGAAATAACTCTTATTGGTTAACTATGTTTATTGAAACTTGTATGAATATGTAAACAAAAACGATTTTAAAAGAATACCAAGTCCTTCAAGTACTACTTAAGCAGCCACAACATTGACCCATGCTCATTAATTACACAATCTCTTGTGTATGGTAAAAATAATCAAGAAGAACCAAACCCAATTTGGTATATAAAAAGATCCCCTAAGGCAGTGTAAGAAGGGGAGCTTATCTGATTATTCTCAGCTACCACATATCCGTTTTTTTATTATTTGTCATCCTCTCTCAGGCACCTGTCCCGCTCCTTTTTGAAGGATGGTAGGGAATTTATACTGACTGCATGCTTCCGTAATCTGTTGCGGAAATAAATCTCTTGGCATTTAACCTAACTCTTTGCCTGCATATTTCCTTTGCACCCAGTTGAGGTATTTCATCCACATCCATGTAAAATCATCTATTCTTTTTCATTTGAAAAATGTTGCCACATCCCTTCTAAGCTTTATTTCTCGAATGAAGATATTTCTAATATGAGAGGTCATTGTCTCAGGATAAGGGGGAGCAAATTTAAAACAGAGATGAGGAGAAACTACTTCTCCCAAAGGGTGGAGAATCTGTGGAATTCGCTACCCCAGAGTGTGGTGGATGCTGGGAAAATTAGTAAATTTAAGGAGGAGTTAGATTTTTAATTAGTGATGGGTTGAAGGGTTACGGAGAACGGGCAAGACGGTGGAGTTGAGGCCATGATGAGATCAGCCATGATCGTATTGAACGGTGGAGCAGGCTCGAGAGGCTACATTGCCTACTCCTGCTTCCAGTCCGCAAGTCCCAAGAAGAACTATTCTGTTTAATTCCACCTTCCAGCTCTTGGTCTGTCGCCCTGTAGGTAACAGCACCTTGAGCAAAATCTGGTGCTCTTGATTATTAGGGGATTTCTTGATTAATAAGGGGATCAGAGGTTATGGGAAGAAGGCATAAGAATATGGATGAACATTTCAGCCATGATCGAATGGTGGAGCAGACTCAATGGGCCGAATTGCCTAATTCTGCTCCTGTATCTTACGGTCTTATAGTCTAATACATCAAGTCTAGCCTCATAAGCAAGAGCCAAGCCTGGTTCTACTTTCGTCACACTCCTCTTCAAGGTTCCAATATACCCCTTATTATGTGTGCAAACTAAAACTTTAAAAAAAAAATGTTTTTATTCTCCTCCATTTTCACATTTTCTCCCACATTTACATCCATCAACAATAAACAATAATCAGCAAGATATGTCAGTCCCCATAATAACAACAACGATCCCATCTACCCACCAACCCCCAAACCTCAACCCGCATGTTTACATAAACAAATGACAAAAATAAATCAGGGATTACCCGTAGTCACCCTTAATCTTACACAGCTCCCCCCCCCCCCACCCCACCCCAAGCCTCCAGTTCCTCCCATCCACTGCCTCTTGTAAAACTCCTCCCCCTACCCTCGGTTCCTTCCCCCCCAACTTTCCACCCCGGCTAGACCACTCTGACCCTGTTCTGCCAGGCTCCGATGGCCGCAGCCCCTCCCCCCACCTCACTCCCGTTCACTGGCCGGCACAAACCGGCCAGTGTGGACTGCAAACTAAAACTAAACACATTACTTGTATAACATTACTTGTATAATAGCAACGGCATGTCCTAGTACAGCTTACGTATATATAAATATCAATTTATTTTTATACTGTGTTGTTCTGGTAATACCACACTTGCCTTCCTAATGGCCTCATCATCTTGCTGGTGGAGTTGAAATGAAATTGAAAGAGAAATTGGCACATTTAGGTTTCGAATGGGATATTTTTGAAATGAGACTGCAAAAGTTCAAAATAAGCACACCATTGAAAAGGGCGACAGCTTCAAGTTTCAGGACACCTGCAGCAGCGCGTATGACACAGATAAGAAAGAATATGAGAAAATATGAAAACAGAGTGAAAGAGGGTTGAGTTTGAAAAAAGTACCTCAAGAACCTCAAAAATATTTCAGTAAGTCCAGAAATCTGCAATCCTGTAAATAAAGAAAGAATTATTAAATGTGAAGTGGGACCCCCTGAGTGGACAGACGGGTGAATTGCTGGAAGATCAATGGGAGTTGGGGGAGATATTCAAGAGCTACTTAGGTCAATTTTAGAGACTTGGATATTGGAGAGAATGTAGCTCCTAAAATTACAAGCAAGGTAAATTGTATTAAAATAAACAGACTGAGAAGAATATTTATCAACGTCACCAAATTAATCCTTAATCTGTCACCATCTATGAATTAAAATTAAATTAAATTTACAATCTAGTATGACACAAAAAGTAAATTGGATGCCTACATTTACCTTGCACAACTCGTTTACATCAACCAGTTCAGACTATATTTGAATTTACTCAATTAGCTACAATTGGAGGGGCGGCACAGTGGTTAGCACTGCTGCCTCACAGCGCCGAGGACCCCGGTTCGATCCCGGCCCCGGGTCACTGTCCGTGTGGAGTTTGCACATTCACCCAGTGTCTGCGTGGGCCTTACCCCCACAACCCAAAGATGTGTAGGGTAGGTGGATTGGTCATGCTAAATTGCCCCTTAATTGGAAACATTTTTTTAAAAAGAAAAAAAAATTAACTACAAGTAAGACAAGTCAAATGAATGAGTTAACTTTGCTTGTGAAATCGAAGAGTTCAGACAAGTTGTACATTATCAACTATTACCACCCTCTGAAACACCATAGGCAAAGTAAATAACTGGTAACAAAAAGAGTTCAGTAATGTCGCAGTAATTCAGCATTAACTGGATGCTAAATAAATGACAAACTGTTATTAATTATAATTATCAGATGTGACTAGTGATTGAGATTGATATAAATTGATTACATTAATTTATCCCTTGATAACTGACAATTAACAGCATCAGCCAATCATTCTGTCTAAAAGTTTAAATGCTTGCATTTCCAGGATTAATACAACCTCGCCTGCCTCAGTGAACAAATGAGTTGCCCTGCTTTTTCCTGTAAGGGTGGCGTGAGTCTTCCGAGACATCGAGGCAGTGACTTGTATCACCACTCCTCCCGGAAGCTCTGTGAGTGCATACATTCACTTTCCGTGCTGCGAAATCCATCCTGACTGACTTAAATCAGTCTCCCTTTGTCGCATGGAGACTGATGCATGTGGTAAAGCCATCCCATAATGAATTCCGTAACCTCGCTCTTGGTGATGCGCTTTCTGAATTTACAGAGACAACTTTCTACATAGACGGATAAAGTGCTGCTGAAGGAACCAAGGACTGAAAACAGAGCTAGAACGACAATGTCACAAACACTAAATATTGTAACCAAATTGCTATCCGGCATAATATCTTACCATCAATCATCCATAATATCTCACCATCAATCGTACATGATGAAATCTTACCCAACAGCTCTTGAAATGATGGGTTTATTAAAGCTTACTGAAAATAAAAGCTTACCATATCGACAGTCCTGCCTTCCTCTGCTAATTTGGTTATTTCCTCATTGAACTAAAAGCAGATAATACCTCCATTTCCTACAGCCACTGCAGAATTATCTAGTAGCTGCTAACTTACCTGGGTGATTATCAATTGTATCCTTTATAATGCATACCAACACCTTCCCTTTAACCAATATTAAACTGCTGGATCTATCATTCTCGAGATTTTGTTACTGTGCTACAACCAAATGCTCCACTAGGTGGCTCCACTGGTGAAATGACCCCTATTGTGGAATAGAGTTAGAAGTAGGAGCACTAAGAATAGAATTCTTGATCTTCACTGCTCAATCATCTGGGCCAGCCAAATTACACATTTTCAACATGTTTTACTACGATAACATGATTACTAAGAATAGTAAACCATGCTTGTTATAACACATTGTTGTTATGAAATCATTTTATTGGCTCCAAACAAGGATTGAATACAAATGTAACGTGACTGCAGAGTTAATGGGTTGGATTTTATGGGGCCAATGGGAGTCTTGCCCATTGGTAGGAGAGTCAGCGGGGTATCTCTGTCAGTTCATGGGAGAAGCCGGATGGGATCAAATGTTCTTCAGGCACTTGTGGCCACCATTGAGTCTCCCCCCCCCCCCCCCCCTGCGATTGAGGTCCCTGGCAGGAGAAGTCCTAGCCTCCAAGAGGTGCCAGCCAGAGGTCGGCAGCTAGTTAGCCCCACCAGTGCCAGCACTGTGCCCACCCAAAGTCCAGAAATGCCGTGGGACCCCAGACCAAAGGTGAGTGAAGATGGAATGGGAGTCGTAGGGTGGGGGAGACAGTAAAGGTGGTCAGGGGATGTCAGAGACAAGGGTAGCCCGACGCACATCTTCCGACCCCCCCCCCCCCCCCCCCCCACCCCACCGGCAACAGGGTTGGCTGCTTCCCGAGGGAGTGCAGAGGTGGATTAACAACTCTGTCCACCCCACACACTCTCTCTACCCCCACCACTCACACGCTCTCCCTTCCCCCACCCCTCACACACTCTCTTCCTCCCACCCTCACACACTGTCTGTTCCCCCACCCCTCGCACACTCTCCCTTCCCCCACCCCTCACACACTCTCTTCCTCCCACCCTCACACACTCTCTGTTCCCCCACCCCTCGCACACTCTCCATTCCCCCACCTCTCACACACACTCTTCCTCCCACCCTCACACACTCTCCCTTCCCCCACCCCTCACACTCTCTCTCCTTCCCCACATCTTGCACGCACTCTCTTCCCTCACACACTCTCTTCCTCCCACCACTCACACACTCTCCCTTCCCCCACCCCTCACACACTCTCCCTTCCCTCACCCCTCACACACTCTCCCTTCCCTCACCCCTCACACACTCTCCCTTCCCTCACCCCTCACACACTCTCCCTTCCCTCACCCCTCACACACTCTCCCTTCCCCCACCCCTCACACACTCTCTTCCTCCCACCCTCACACACTGTCTGTTCCCCCACCCCTCGCACACTCTCCCTTCCCCCACCCCTCACACACTCTCTTCCTCCCACCCTCACACACTCTCCCTTCCCCCACCCCTCACACTCTCTCTCCTTCCCCACACCTTGCACGCACTCTCTTCCCTCACCCCTCACACACTCTCTTCCTCCCACCACTCTCCCTTCCCCCACCCCTCACACACTCTCCCTTCCCTCACCCCTCACACACTCTCCCTTCCCCCACCCCTTACACTCACTCTCTCTTCCCTCACCCCTCACACACTCTCTCCCTTCCCCCACCCCTCACACTCACTCTCCCTTCCCCCTCCCCTCACACTCTCTCCCCCCTCCCCTCACACTCTCTCCCCCCCCCCCGTGCACACTCTCTCTTCCCCCCCCCGTGCACACTCTCTCTTCCCCGCCTCTCACACACTCTCTCTCTTCCCCCGCTCCTCACACTCACTCTCTCCTCCCCCGCCCCTTACACACTCTCTCTTCCCCCACCCCACACACTTTCTCTCCTTCCCCACCCCTCACACACACTCTCTCTTCCCCACCCCTCACACACACTCTCTTCCCCCACCCCTTACACACACTCTCTACCCCCACCCCTCACACATTCTCTCTTCCCCCACCCCTCACACACTCTCTCTTCAACCACCCCTCACACACTCTCTCTCTTCCCCCACCCTTCACACACTCTCTGTCTTCCCCCACCCCTCACACACACTCTCTCTACCCCCACCCCTCACACACACTCTCTCTACCCCACCCCTCACACATCACTCTTTCCCCACCCCTCGCACACTTTCTCTTCCCCCACCCCTCGCACACTCTCTCTTCCCCCACCCCTCGCACACTTTCTCTTCCCCCACCCCACGCACACTCTCTCTTCCCACACCCTCGCACACTCTCTCTTCCCCACCCCTCGCACACTCTCTCTCTCTTCCCCCACCCCTCACACACTCTCTCTCTTCCCCCACCCCTTACACACACTCTGTCTACCCCCACCCCTCACACACTCTCTCCCCACCCTTCACACACTCTCTCTTCCCCCACCCCTCGCATACTCTCTCTCTTCCCCCACCCCTCACACACTCTCTCTTCAATCGCCCCTCATAGACTCTCTCTTCCCCCACCCCACACAGGCTCTCTTTTCCCCACCCCTCACAGACTCTCTCTTCCCCACCCCTCACACACTCTCTCTTCCCCCATCCCTCACACACTCTCTCCCCACCCTTCACACACACTCTCTTCCCCCACCCCTTACACACACTCTCTACCCCCACCCCTCACACATTCTCTCTTCCCCCACCCCTCACACACTCTCTCTTCAACCACCCCTCTCAGACTCTCTCTTCCCCACCCCTCGCACACTCTCTCTCTTCTCCCACCCCTCACACACTCTCTGTCTTCCCCCACCCCTCACACACACTCTCTCTACCCCCACCCCTCACACACACTCTCTCTACCCCCACCCCTCACACATCACTCTTTCCCCACCCCTCGCACACTTTCTCTTCCCCCACCCCTCACTCACTCTCTCTTCCCCCACCCCTCGCACACTCTCTCTTCCCCCACCCCTCGCACACTCTCTCTCTCTTCCCCACCCCTCACACTCACTCTCTCTTCCCCCACCCCTCACACACTCTCTCCCCACCCTTCACACACTCTCTCTTCCCCCACCCCTCGCATACTCTCTCTCTTCCCCCACCCCTCACACACTCTCTCTTCAACCGCCCCTCATAGACTCTCTCTTCCCCCACCCCACACAGACTCTCTCTTCCCCCACCCCACACAGACTCTCTTTTTCCCCACCCCTCACAGACTCTCTCTTCCCCACCCCTCACAGACTCTCTCTTCCCCCCACCCCTCACACACTCTCTCCCCACCCTTCACACACTCTCTCTTCCCCCACCCCTCACACACTCTCTCCCCATCCTTCACACACTCTCTCTTCCCCACTGTCATGATATCCAAACATGCAGCTAATGAACACAGAATAGGACCCGACCAATGAGCAGTCAGGCCACTCAGGGGTGGTATCTCACTATAAAAGGGATGAGGCACTCACACCCCGACTCTTTCCACAGATCAACATCTACAGAGTGAGACAGGGTGTATCCTCAGCATCACACCCCAGCACGTGGCTTAGAGCAAGGCTGGTTCACTTAGACTGACTTACTACATTTAGATGTGATGTGGAGATGCCGGCGTTGGACTGGGGTGAGCACAGTATGAAGTCTTACAACACCAGGTTAAAGTCCAACAGGTATGTTTCGATGTAATTTAGATGAGCAGAGAGTCAAACTCATTGAGAACTGTGCTAATAGTTCAATAAAACACATTGAACTCACTTCAAAGACTGGAGCATCTTTTACTCAAAGCATCAAGTGGCAGCTTGTGTTATTCCAAATTACATAACACAACACCCACCCCTCACACACACTCTCCCTTCCCCCACCCCTCGCACACTCTCTCTCTTCCCCCACCCCTTACACACTCTCTCTTCCCCCACCCCACACACTTTCTCTCCTTCCCCACCCCTCACACACACTCTCTCTTCCCCACCCCTCACACACACTCTCTTCCCCCACCCCTTACACACATTCTCTCTTCCCCCACCCCTCACACATTCTCTCTTCCCCCACCCCTCACACACTCTCTCTTCAACCACCCCTCACACACTCTCTCTCTTCCCCCACCCTTCACACACTCTCTGTCTTCCCCCACCCCTCACACACACTCTCTCTACCCCCACCCCTCACACACACTCTCTCTACCCCACCCCTCACACATCACTCTTTCCCCACCCCTCGCACACTTTCTCTTCCCCCACCCCTCGCACACTCTCTCTTCCCCCACCCCTCGCACACTTTCTCTTCCCCCACCCCACGCACACTCTCTCTTCCCACACCCTCGCACACTCTCTCTTCCCCACCCCTCGCACACTCTCTCTCTCTTCCCCCACCCCTCACACACTCTCTCTCTTCCCCCACCCCTTACACACACTCTGTCTACCCCCACCCCTCACACACTCTCTCCCCACCCTTCACACACTCTCTCTTCCCCCACCCCTCGCATACTCTCTCTCTTCCCCCACCCCTCACACACTCTCTCTTCAATCGCCCCTCATAGACTCTCTCTTCCCCCACCCCACACAGGCTCTCTTTTCCCCACCCCTCACAGACTCTCTCTTCCCCACCCCTCACACACTCTCTCTTCCCCCATCCCTCACACACTCTCTCCCCACCCTTCACACACACTCTCTTCCCCCACCCCTTACACACACTCTCTACCCCCACCCCTCACACATTCTCTCTTCCCCCACCCCTCACACACTCTCTCTTCAACCACCCCTCTCAGACTCTCTCTTCCCCACCCCTCGCACACTCTCTCTCTTCTCCCACCCCTCACACACTCTCTGTCTTCCCCCACCCCTCACACACACTCTCTCTACCCCCACCCCTCACACACACTCTCTCTACCCCCACCCCTCACACATCACTCTTTCCCCACCCCTCGCACACTTTCTCTTCCCCCACCTCTCACTCACTCTCTCTTCCCCCACCCCTCGCACACTCTCTCTTCCCCCACCCCTCGCACACTCTCTCTCTCTTCCCCACCCCTCACACTCACTCTCTCTTCCCCCACCCCTCACACACTCTCTCCCCACCCTTCACACACTCTCTCTTCCCCCACCCCTCGCATACTCTCTCTCTTCCCCCACCCCTCACACACTCTCTCTTCAACCGCCCCTCATAGACTCTCTCTTCCCCCACCCCACACAGACTCTCTCTTCCCCCACCCCACACAGACTCTCTTTTTCCCCACCCCTCACAGACTCTCTCTTCCCCACCCCTCACAGACTCTCTCTTCCCCCCACCCCTCACACACTCTCTCCCCACCCTTCACACACTCTCTCTTCCCCCACCCCTCACACACTCTCTCCCCACCCTTCACACACTCTCTCTTCCCCACTGTCATGATATCCAAACATGCAGCTAATGAACACAGAATAGAACCCGACCAATGAGCAGTCAGGCCACTCAGGGGTGGTATCTCACTATAAAAGGGATGAGGCACTCACACCCCGACTCTTTCCACAGATCAACATCTACAGAGTGAGACAGGGTGTATCCTCAGCATCACACCCCAGCACGTGGCTTAGAGCAAGGCTGGTTCACTTAGACTGACTTACTACATTTAGATGTGATGTGGAGATGCCGGCGTTGGACTGGGGTGAGCACAGTACGAAGTCTTACAACACCAGGTTAAAGTCCAACAGGTATGTTTCGATGTAATTTAGATGAGCAGAGAGTCAAACTCATTGAGAACTGTGCTAATAGTTCAATAAAACACATTGAACTCACTTCAAAGACTGGAGCATCTTTTACTCAAAGCATCAAGTGGCAGCTTGTGTTATTCCAAATTACATAACACAACACCCACCCCTCACACACACTCTCCCTTCCCCCACCCCTCGCACACTCTCTCTCTTCCCCCACCCCTCGCACACTCACTCTCTCTTCCACCGCCCCTCACACACTCACTCTTCCACCGCCCCTCGCACACTCTCTCTTCCCCCACCCCTCGCACACTCTCTCTTCCCCCACCCCTCGCACACTCCCTCTCTTCCCCCACCCCTCACACTCACTCTCTCTTCCCCCACCCCTCGCACACTCTCTCTTCCCCCGCCCTCGCACACTCTCTCTTCCCCCACCCCTCGCACACTCACTCTCTCTTCTCCCACCCCTCGCACACTCACTCTCTCTTCCCCGCCCCTCACACACTCTCTCTCTTCCCCCACCCCTCACACACACTCTCCCTTCCCCCACCCCTCACACACACTCTCTCTTCCCCCACCCCTCACACACTCTCTCTCTTCCCCTGCCTCTCACACTCACTCTCCCTTCCTCCGCCTCTCACACGCGCTCACTCTTCCCCCACCCCTCACACACATTCTCTCTTCCCCCACCCCTCACACACTCACTCTCTCTTTCCCCACCCCTCACACTCACTCTCTCTTCCCCACCCCTCACACTCACTCTCTCTTCCCTCACCACTCGCACACTCTCTCTCTTCCCCACACCTCACACACACTCTCTCTCTTCCCCCACCCCTCGCACATGCTCTCTCTTTCCCACCCCTCACACACTCTCTCTCTTCCCCACCCCTCACACACTCTCTCCCTTCCCCCACCCCTCACACACGCTCTCTCTTCCCCACCCCTCACACACTCTCTCTCTTCCCCACCCCTCACACACTCTCTCCCTTCCCCCACCCCTTGCACACTCTCTCTCTGCCCCACCCCTCACACACTCTCTCTCTTCCCCACCCCTCACACACTCTCTCTCTTCCCCCAGACCTCACACACACTCTCTCTTCCCACACCCCTCACACACTCTCCCTCTTCCCCACCCCTCACACACTCTTTCTCTTCCCGACCACTCGCACACTCTCTCCCTTCCCCCACCCCTGGCACACTCTCTCTCTTCCCCCACCCCTCACACACTCTCTCTCTTCCCCCACCCCTCGCACATGCTCTCTCTTCCCCACCCCTCACACACTCTCTCTCTTCCCCACCCCTCACACACTCTCTCCCTTCCCCACCCCTCACACACGCTCTCTCTTCCCCACCCCTCACACACTCTCTCTCTTCCCCACCCCTCACACACTCTCTCCCTTCCCCCACCCCTCGCACACTCTCTCTCTGCCCCACCCCTCACACACTCTCTCTCTTCCCCACCCCTCACACACTCTCTCTCTTCCCCCAGACCTCACACACACTCTCTCTTCCCACACCCCTCACACACTCTCCCTCTTCCCCACCCCTCACACACTCTTTCTCTTCCCCCACCACTCGCACACACTCTCCCTTCCCCCACCCCTGGCACACTCTCTCTCTTTCCCACCCCTCACACACTCTCTCTCTTCCCCCAGACCTCACACACACTCTCTCTTCCCACACCCCTCACACACTCTCCCTCTTCCCCATCCCTCACACACTCTCTCCCTTCCCCCACCCCTCGCACACTCTCTCTCTGCCCCACCCCTCACACACTCTCTCTCTTCCCCACCCCTCACACACTCTCTCTCTTCCCCCAGACCTCACACACACTCTCTCTTCCCACACCCCTCACACACTCTCCCTCTTCCCCACCCCTCACACACTCTTTCTCTTCCCCCACCACTCGCACACTCTCTCCCTTCCCCCACCCCTGGCACACTCTCTCTCTTCCCCCACCCCTCACACACTCTCTCTCTTCCCCCACCCCTCGCACATGCTCTCTCTTCCCCACCCCTCACACACTCTCTCTCTTCCCCACCCCTCACACACTCTCTCCCTTCCCCCACCCCTCACACACGCTCTCTCTTCCCCACCCCTCACACACTCTCTCTCTTCCCCACCCCTCACACACTCTCTCCCTTCCCCCACCCCTCGCACACTCTCTCTCTGCCCCACCCCTCACACACTCTCTCTCTTCCCCACCCCTCACACACTCTCTCTCTTCCCCCAGACCTCACACACACTCTCTCTTCCCACACCCCTCACACACTCTCCCTCTTCCCCACCCCTCACACACTCTTTCTCTTCCCCCACCACTCGCACACACTCTCCCTTCCCCCACCCCGGCACACTCTCTCTCTTTCCCACCCCTCACACACTCTCTCTCTTCCCCCAGACCTCACACACACTCTCTCTTCCCACACCCCTCACACACTCTCCCTCTTCCCCACCCCTCACACACTCTTTCTCTTCCCCCACCACTCGCACACACTCTCCCTTCCCCCACCCCTGGCACACTCTCTCTCTTCCCCCATCCCTCACACACTCTCTCTTCCCCCGCCTCTCACACTCACTCTCCCTTCCACCGCCTCTCACACACTCTCTCTCTTCCCCCACCCGTCACACACACTCTCTCTTTCCCCACCCCTCACACACTCTCTCCCTTCCCCCACCCCTCGCACACTCTCTCTCTGCCCCACCCCTCACACACTCTCTCTCTTCCCCACCCCTCACACACTCTCTCTCTTCCCCCAGACCCCACACACACTCTCTCTTCCCACACCCCTCACACACTCTCCCTCTTCCCCACCCCTCACACACTCTTTCTCTTCCCCCACCACTCGCACACACTCTCCCTTCCCCCACCCCTGTCACACTCTCTCTCTTCCCCCACCCCTCACACACTCTCTCTTCCCCCGCCTCTCACACTCACTCTCCCTTCCACCGCCTCTCACACACTCTCTCTCTTCCCCCACCCGTCACACACACTCTCTCTTTCCCCACCCCTCGCACACTCTCTCCCTTCCCCCGCCACTCACACTCACTCTCTCTTCCACCACTCCTCACACACTCTCTCTTCCCCCACCCCTCATACACACTCTCAATTCACCCACCCATCACACACTCTCTCCCTTCCCCGCCTCTCACACTCACTCTCTCTTCCCCCACCCCTCACACACTCTCTCCCATCCCCCACCCCTCACACACACTCTCTCTTCCCCTGCCCCTCACACTCACTCTCTCTTCCCCCACCCCTCACACACTCTCTCTCTCTCTCTCCCCCACCCCTCACACTCACTCTCTCATCCCCCACCCCTCACACACTCTCTCCCTTCCCCCACTCCTCACACACTCTCTCTCTCCCCCGCCCCTCACACACCCTCTCTCTCTTCCCCCCCCCCAACACACTCTCTCTCTTCCCCCACCCATCACACACTCTCCCTCCCCCCACCCCTCACACACTCTCTCTCTTCCCCCACCCATCACACACTCTCTCTTCCCCCACCCCTCACACACTCTCTCTGTCCCCCACCCCTCACATACTCTCTCTCTTCCCCCACCCCTCACACACTCTCTCCCTTCCCCCACCCCTCACACACTCTCTCTCTTCCCCCACCCCTCACACACTCTCTCTCTTCCCCCACCCCTCTCACACTATCTCTCTTCCCCCACCCCTCGCACACACTTTCTCTTCCCCCACCCCTCACACATTCTCTCTTCCCCCACCCCTCACACACACTCTCTCTTCCCCCACCCCTCACACATTCTCTCTTCCCACACCCCTCACACACACTCTCCCTTCCCCCACCCCTCGCACACACTCTCCCTTCCCTCACCCCTCACAGGCACTCTCTCCTCCCCCACCCCTCACACACTCTCTCTCTACCCCCACCCCTCACACACTCTCTCCCTTCCCCCACCCCTCACACACTCTCTCTCTCCCCTACCCCTCACACACTCTCTCTCTCTTCCCCCACCCCTCACACACTCTCTCCCTTCCCCCACCCCTCACACACTCTGTCTCTCTTCCCCCACCCCTCACACACTCTCTCTGACCCCCACCCCTCACATACTCTCTCTCTTCCCCCACCCCTCACACACTCTCTCCCTTCCCCCACCCCTCACACACTCTCTCTCTTCCCCCACCCCTCACACACTCTCTCTCTTCCCCCACCCCTCTCACACTATCTCTCTTCCCCCACCCCTCGCACACACTCTCTCTTCCCCCACCCCTCACACATTCTCTCTTCCCCCACCCCTCACACACACTCTCTCTTCCCCCACCCCTCACACATTCTCTCTTCCCACACCCCTCACACACACTCTCCCTTCCCCCACCCCTCGCACACACTCTCCCTTCCCTCACCCCTCACAGGCACTCTCTCCTCCCCCACCCCTCACACACTCTCTCTCTACCCCCACCCCTCACACACTCTCTCCCTTCCCCCACCCCTCACACACTCTCTCTCTCCCCTACCCCTCACACACTCTCTCTCTCTTCCCCCACCCCTCACACACTCTCTCTCTTCCCCCACCCCTCTCACACTATCTCTCTTCCCCCACCCCTCGCACACACTCTCTCTTCCCCCACCCCTCACACATTCTCTCTTCCCCCACCCCTCACACACACTCTCTCTTCCCCCACCCCTCACACATTCTCTCTTCCCACACCCCTCACACACACTCTCCCTTCCCCCACCCCTCGCACACACTCTCCCTTCCCTCACCCCTCACAGGCACTCTCTCCTCCCCCACCCCTCACACACTCTCTCTCTACCCCCACCCCTCACACACTCTCTCCCTTCCCCCACCCCTCACACACTCTCTCTCTCCCCTACCCCTCACACACTCTCTCTCTCTTCCCCCACCCCTCACACACTCTCTCTCTTCCCCCACCCATCACACACTCTCCCTCCCTCCCACCCCTCACACACTCTCTCTCTTCCCCCACCCCTCACACACACTCTCTCTCTCCCCCACGCCTCACACACTCTCTCTCTTCCCCCACCCCTCACACACTCTCTCCCTTCCCCCACCCCTCACACACTCACTTTCTTCCCCCACCCCTCACACACTCTCTTTCTTCCCCCACCCCTTGTGGTGTTGGGTGCTCTGGTGCACAGATGAGCCAACACAGTTGTATGTGGTACAACTCTATTTTATTTTAACTCTTATAATACAGTTCGTTCTGGATACTCTGCACGTGCTGTCTCCCTGAGTGTGTTTGGTAACCGATCTGTCCTGGTCCTCCTCTGCAGCTAATACTGACCACCGGGGGTCGTGTCTGTGCTTTTATATCTTTCTGTCATTGGTTGTGATGTTGTGTGTTCTGATTTGTCTGTTGGTGTGTCTATCATGATGTGTGTGTTTGAATATCATGACATCCCCCCTTTTTACAAAGATAAGTGCCTACGTGGTTATAAATATAATTGTGTCGTGAGTGCATCTAAGAGTGTGTGTGTGTGTTGTGTACAGCGTGTGTATATGACGTAACTATTTACATGGGGCGATGTCGGGTGCGTCACACTAACAAGGTTGTACCATAACAAAACTTGGATGCGAGAGAAAAAAAAACTTGAACATTGGTCTGGTCAGACGATATCTGGAACAATAAACAACAACAGGTTATAATACAGAAGTGTTTGACTTTTTGAACGTATGAACAGCGTTATAAGTCCAGTCTAATGGGTGACCGCCTCAAGAATGGGCTGGTCCTCAAGCCGGTTCAGCTGTGGAGATTTGTGACACTGGAGTCACTTCTGGTTCATGCGAGGACTGCGCTCTGGAGTCTTGCATGTCTTCTTTCATAGAGTCGGGAACGTTGAGCGAGACGTGGACCACGCTCTGTGTGGCAGCAGGGCACTCTCCGTGTGCTTGCACTGCTCCCTGTCTGTTAATGTCAGGCTGCAGCATCATCCGGTACTGATAAGTTGGACCGTCATATCTGCTGGATTGAAGATCCTCAAATCCGAAAAATGAATCCGCATCTGCGTCGGATTCAATGTGGGGGCCGCCAATGTGCAACACGAAAGGTTCGTCCGAGTCATAGTCGTATAGGACCACGGAGCTATCATTGGGCTCGCGAGGTCCGGAAACACTGTAAAGATCGTCATCGAAGTATTCGAGGTCGGAATCATCGGCTTGTGCGTAGGTAACTGCTTGTCGGAGGGTTCTTCGGAGGTCAAATTCATCTCCTGGGTCAATTTGCGGCACTGTGCTGTCATTCCAGGTGAGGGAAGGTTGTTTTACAGCTTTAACAGATTTTTGTTTTTTTGATTTGGGACGTTTCCCTTTTAAATTGGATTTGGGACGTTTCCCCTTTAAATTGGTGCAGTCTGGGGCCTCTGACATCCTGACGCTCGGTATGTAGCACGTAGGAAGCGACTGCGCATGCTCAAATCGCTGTTCCTTTACCGATGGCCGTTTTCTTGACTGCGCATGCGCAGCATCTCGCGCATGCGCAAACGAAACTTCCGGTTCTGCGCACTGCTCGCGCAACTGTGCTAGCGTGATACCTTTAGCAAGATGGCCGCCGACCTCGACCCAGCCCCCTCTCAGGCCCGGGATTTCGGCCTCTGGGAATTCGGGCTCCGGGATCCCAGCCACGAGGTGAGTACTGCAGCTTTTCTTACCTTTACTTGCCGATTGGATTGCGTTTTCTTCACAGTACTTGGAGAATTTGTCCAGGACTGCCTGGTAATCGTACCTTTGCTGCCTCCTGAAGAACCTGAACCTTGTAAATCTTTCTCTTGCCCTTGCACCGGCGATGGTGAGGAGAAATTCAATTTTTTCGCTATCATCCAGGTCTTGGAGTTCAGCTGCCACCAGGAACAATTCGAACCATTGCCGGAATCGGCGCCAGTTTTCGCGGAGGTCGCCGTGGCACTGGAGCGGCTGCGGAACCGGGAGCTCTATCATTTTGCCTGGGAACTGCTGCTTGTCTCTGTACACTGAGGTATGCCGGCAGGTATCGATCCACTCCTGTACCATGTGGTGTTGGGTGCTCTGGTGCACAGATGAGCCAACACAGTTGTATGTGGTACAACTCTATTTTATTTTAACTCTTATAATACAGTTCGTTCTGGATACTCTGCACGTGCTGTCTCCCTGAGTGTGTTTGGTAACCGATCTGTCCTGGTCCTCCTCTGCAGCTAATACTGACCACCGGGGGTCGTGTCTGTGCTTTTATATCTTTCTGTCATTGGTTGTGGTGTTGTGTGTTCTGATTTGTCTGTTGGTGTGTCTATCATGATGTGTGTGTTTGAATATCATGACACCCCTCACACACTCTCTCTCTTCCCCCACCCCTCACACATTCTCTCTTCCCCCACCCCTCACACACACTCTCTCTTCCCCCACCCCTCACACATTCTCTCTTCCCCCACCCCTCACACACACTCTCCCTTCCCCCACCCCTCGCACACACTCTCCCTTCCCTCACCCCTCACACACACTCTCTCTTCCCCCACCCCTCACACACTCTCTCTCTTCCCCCACTCCTCACACACTCTCTCTCCCTTCTCCTGCCTCTCACACACACTCTCTCTTCCCCCACCCCTTGCACACACTCTCTCTTCCCCCACCCCTTGCACACACTCTCTCTTCCCTCCACCATCCCTCATTCTCGCTCTTTCTCACTGCAACAACCATTGGTGCTGCTGAGTTTGAGTTGCAGGAGCTCGAAAGAAAATGTGTTGGTCATATCATTTCTCAATCATCTATTACATTGTTTTCCTATGTTTTAATATTTTGAGTCCCCAAACATCAGCAAAACATTGCTTTATACGTGAAAATTATAAGTGCCATTTGGCATTGTACATACATAGAAAATACAGCACAGAACAGGCCCTTCGGCCCACGATGTTGTGCCGAACCTTTGTCCTAGATTAATCATAGATTATCATTGAATTTACAGTGCAGAAGGAGGCCATTCGGCCCCCCGAGTCTGCACCAGCTCTTGGAAAGAGCACCCTACCCAAACTCAACACCTCCACCCAACACCAAGGGCAATTTAGACATTAAGGGCAATTTATCATTGGCCAATTCACCTAACCCGCCATTGTATTTTAAACCATAAAACATTTAGCATAGCTAGAAATTCCCCATGCAATATTTTAATTATGTTACTCCAGCCTGCCAAAACATGAGCTTTACTGACAAGACATGGAGCAAAACTGGTTGAATAGAGTTAAGACACAGATCAGCCATAATAGCAGAACAAGCTCAAGGGGCTGAATGACTGACTCATGTTTGTTTGTTTGTTCCTATCTAGATATCAATGAATGGGGCTTGGTACATGTGTAAAAATGTTCGTGTATCAAGCCCTTTCCCCAGTCAATTCAAACTAATTTAGAATTCAAAGAACTATTAGTCTGCAAAATTAATGGATCACCTAGTCTGATTTTCTCCTGCATTTGAGGTTAAATGTTATCAGATCTAGAAATCTGATCAATCTCCAGGGCCTCAAACCAAACTAAGGCCATTGATCCATTTATATCCAAGGAATCTACCACTGTATCATCCTCAATAGTGAAAATGAATACACAACATATACATTTACATTTCAACCATACCCTACTCCTCAATCCTCACCACCATGCTAAATCTTTCAAAGGACCTATGTGTTTTTTCTGGCCACAAACAGAACTTGTATACATTTACCATGCGGATACCACCTGATCAGTTTGCATTTTTGGCATTCATTTGTGGCTTTAGTTAACTTCTGCTGTAACTGATACCTATATCTGCTATTACGATACTGGACCAGACCCTAACAGTGGCGAGGATACCGGATAGAAACCCCAATATTTAATTTAATTTGTAAGACTGTGTGGAAAGGACACTTCGCTCCAGGAGTGGTTCCATGCACAAATGGGGATATGGTATATGAAAATCGACTTTAGTACTAACACAGGATTGAACTAACTTTATCATACTAGAAATAGCTTTCAAATACCTGGTAACAATGCTTAACAATAAAATGAAACACTTTAACTACTTTTTAAAAATATTTTTATTGAAGAATTTTTTCATTATAACAAAATAAACATTACTCTTTACACCAAATGCATAAAGGTATAACACAAAAATAGCACAATCAATGCAATACTTAACCCCCTAAACCCCACCCTTCAACATACAACCTAAAAGCTAAACAACTGAAGCCCGCCCCATCATCAGCTGACGGTGACTATCTCTCTGAAAAGGAAATGAGTGTCTGCCATCTCGAGTAGAACCATCCTGCTGTCCCCCTGATGGTGTACTTGACCTTCTCTAAATATAGAAACTCCAGTCCGAGGCACTGGATGGTGTAGGAGACCTCCACCCCAGCAGAATTCACCTCCGGGCTATCAACAAGGCCAAGGTGAGGACATCCGCCTTCATCTCCATCTGCAGCACTGCACTAGAGGGTCCAATACCCTGAAAATGGCCACCAGCGGGGAAGGTACCAGCTCAATAGCAAGGATCCCTGATGTGGTGTTAAAGAAGGAGACCCAGAAGTTAACAAGTTTAGGACACGACCAGGACATGTGGGTATAATTCGCCAGCCCCCCATAACAACCTTCCCACCTATCCTCCAATCCCGAGAAAAAAACACTCATCCTTGCCTTGGTCAGATGCACCTGTGCACAACCTTGAACTGAATCAAGCTGAGCCTGGCACATGAGGAGGTAGAGTTGACCCCGAGAAGAGCCACACTCCGCACCCCTCATCACAAACTGGACGCAACTCAACCTGCCACTTCCTCTTCACCTCATCCAACGGAGCCTCATCCGCCAACAGAATCTGGCTACAAATGTCCAAAATCCTTCCCTCACCCAACTCGGCCGTGGATAAGATCCTATTCAAGAAGGAGGGTGAAGGTGCCAAGGGAAATGAAGAAATCTCCTTACGCGAAGAATTGAGATCCTGGAAATACCTAAATAAATTAGTCCTCAGGAGCTGGAATTTGTCCAACAGCCCCTTAAAACCGACAAACCTACCATCCACAGACAGATCCCCAAACCTCCTCCCTCCCATGACCTGGGTCATGATATGCAGACATGCAGATAATGATATATAGACAGGCACAGACAGGCAGCTAATGAACACAGAGAACAGGACATGCCCAATGAGCAGGCAGGACAATCAGGGGTGGTATCTCACTATAAAAGGCACAAGGCACTCACACTCCGCCTCTTTCCACTGATGAACATCTACATAGTGAGTCAGGGTGTATGTACAGTATTACACCTCCAGCACGTGGCTAAGAGCTAGTCTGGTTCAGTCAGACAGAGTAACCACACTTAGGTTAGCAGAGAGTCGAACTCATAGAGAACTGTGCTAACTGCTACTGGTTCAATAAATCAGATTGAACTAACTTCAAGGTCTGGAGTATCTTCTGGTTAAAGTTGCATCCAGTTGCAGCCTGTGTTATCCCAGAGTACATAACACATCATGCTACCAGGAGGCTGCTTGATCCAGGTGGTTTACCTCAGTCTGTTCCGTGACAACCAGCGAATGTATCCCGGCACCATGGAGAAGATTCAGGCTCCTCACCAGCTCAGGACCTCCGGCAATCTCAGTGCCAACTGGCGGACATTCAAGCAAAAGTTTCTGCTGTACATTGAAGCTTCAGACCTTGTGGGTGCGCCTGATGCAAGGAAGATCGCGCTTCTCCTCTCAACAGCGGGTGATCAAGCCATCAAATTCTTCAACTCTTTTCACTTCACCGAAGGCCAGGACAAGACAAAGTTTCAGACCATCCTGGACAAGTTTGATAGTCACTGTGACGTGGACATCAATAAAATCTTCGAGCGCGACACATTGAAACAGCGTCTTCAAGGTAAAGATGAATCTTTCAACTCCTTCTTAACTAACCTCCGCCTGCTAGCGCTGTCCTGCAACTTTGGTGATATTGCTGACTCCGTGATCAGAGACCAAATCGTTTTTGGAGTTCACTCTGATCCTCTGAGAGAGCAGCTACTGAAAATCAAGCATATGACCCTGCCAGTCGTGATTGAAACATGCACAGTGCATGAACACGCTGAAAATCGCTATGCCCAGTACAAATCGGCTGAAAATGAGAAACTTGTCTCCCACGAGGCAGTGTGCGTGCAGGCCATCTCCTGGAAGCAGCGTCTCAGCATTGATGAAAGCGGCTATTTCACGCGCTATTCCCGGGCCCCACGCATGCGCGATGCGAACGGGATAACAAAGTGGCCGACAGCCGCACTGCGCATGTGCGATGACGTGTGGAGCGTCAGTCATGACGTTCCCGAACTGCGGCAACGCCTACTTAAAGAAACACTGCCCTGCAAGAGGCAGGCGATGTTTAAACTGCGGGAAGCCTGGACACTATGCAGCCTTGTGCAGGTCTGCACCACCAGTCAGGGGCCAGCGATCCCAATTCCGACGAATGTGCGTTCAGGGTGTGCAACAACGATTACAGGATTCTGATCCTGGCAGCACAATGGATCCAGAGGAAGAATGCCTGGACTCCGCCTACTGTGTGGGCATCATTACCAAATGTGAATATGCCACATCCAACTCATCACAAATTCAATCCATCCTCACTGTGGATTCTGCGGATGAATGGCGTGCGGTGATGCAGGTCAACCACTGCTGGACACAGGTGCTTCTGCCAACCTCCTTTCACAGGCGGATTTCAAACGCATCAAGAAGCCCCCCAAGGTCCTACCAGCAGCCTGCAGGCTCCTGGACTACAACGGAAATGCACCCATGCACGGTTACGTTTTGAAATTGTCAAGCCAGACAGGGCATCCCTACTTGGCGCGCATGCCTGCAAGCAGCTGAACCTCGTGCAGCGGGGTTACACATTGACATCCTTGCTTAGTGTCCGGATGTTTTCGACGGGATGGGCACGCTGCCATATCGATACAAGATTCTGCTATGACCTGATGCCAAGCCAGTGGTCCACGCACCACGCCGGGTCCCGGCTCCGCTGAGGGAGCGCCTGAAGGCGCAGCTAAAGGATCTTCAGGACCAGGGCATAATTTCCAAGGTAACCGAACCGACTGACTGGGTCAGCTCAATGGTATGTGTTAGAAAGCCTTCGGGAGACCTGCGCATCTGCATTGATCCCAAAGATCTCAATAAGAATATAATGCGTGAACACTACCCCATCCCGAAGCGGGAGGAACTCACCAGTGAGATGGCACACGCATGTTTTTTCACCAAGTTAGATGGGTTACATGGATTTTGGCAAATCCAGCTGGATGAGTCCAGCAGAAGGCTCTGCACCTTCAACACACCGTTTGGCAGATACTGCTATAATCACATGCCGTTTGGCAGATACTGCTATAATCGCATGCCGTTTGGCATTGTCTCGGCATCGGAGATCTTCCATCGCATCATGGAGCAGATGATGGAGCGCATTGAAGGGGTTTGTGTGTACGTGGATGACATCACCATATGGTCCACGACCCCTGAAGAGCATGTTTCCCGTCTCCAGCAGGTATTCCGCCGTGTCCACGCCAATGGCCTGAAGCTGAACAGGTCCAAATGTTGCTTTGGCATGTCGACACTCAAGTTCCTAGGTGACCAGATCTCTCAGCAGGGCGTGCGCCCGGACACAGACAAGGTCAAGGCCATCAAAACCATGAAGGTCCCTGAAGACAAGAAGGCGGTGTTGCGCTTCCTGGACATGGTCAATTTTCTGGGCAAGTTGATCCCAAACCTGGCCTCACACACCACAGCCCTACGAAACCTGGTAAAAAAGTCCACTGCCTTTGAGTGGAAGGCAGCACATCAGGCAGAGTGGTTGGAGCTGAAAGCCAAGCTCACCACTGCACCCGTCTTGGCATTTATCGACCCAGACAGGGAGACGAAGATCCCGACAGATGCGAGCCAAGATGGCATCGGTGCGGTGCTGCTTCGACGCAATGACACTTCATCCTGGGCACCGGTAGCCTACGCATCGAGGGCCATGGCGCCCACCGAAGCAAGGTATGCGCAAATAGAGAAGGAATGCCTGGGTCTTCTCACTGGCATTCTCAAGTTTCACGACTATGTCTACGGCCTGCCAACATTCACTGTCGAGACGGATCATAGGCCTCTGGTCCACATTATCCACAAGGATCTGAACGACATGACGCCTCGGTTGCAGCGCATCCTCCTCAAACTCAGAAGGTATGACTTTGACTTAGTGTACACGCCTCGCAAGGAGCTCATCATCACTGATGCATTGTCCCGCTCCATCACATTGCCTAGAGAACCGCTGGAAATCATCCGGCAGATTTAATCACAGGTGCAACTGTGTGCTAGCGCCCTCCCGGCATCTGATGAGAAGGTGGTTCGTATCCGCGAGGAGACAGCCAAAGACCCCCTCTTGCAGCGTGTCATGCACCACCTCGCCAATGGCTGGCAGAAAGGGCAGTGCCCTCAATTTTACAATGTAAAGGACGACCTGACGGTGATTGATGGCATCCTCCTCAAGCTGGACCGGATTGTCATTCCACTCAGTGTCCAGAGCTTGGTGCTCCGCCAAATCCATGAGGGACACCGAGAAGTGCAGACGCAGAGCCAGGCAGGCTGTTTACTGGCCCAGTATTAACCAGGACACCTCGACCATGGCCCTCAACTGTGCGACCTGTCAACTCTTCCAGCCAGCGCAGAGCAAGGAGATGCTCCAGCAGCATGAAATCAAGATCTCCCCTTGGTCCAAGGTTGGCATCGACCTCTTTCGTGCAAATTGTTGTGACTACGTGTTGATTATTGACAAATACCCTGAAGTCGTGAAGCTCTCAGACTTCACATCTCGGACCGTCATCAAGGCCTGTAAGGAGACGTTCTCCAGGCATGGTATCCCACTCACTGTCATGAATGACAATGGCCCGTGCTTCAACAGCCACGGGTGGACTATGTTTGCCAAGTCATACCATTTCAAACATGTCACTTCCAGCCCACACTATCCGCAGTCCAATGGGAAGGTTGAAAAAGGGGTGCACATTGTGAAACAGCTCATCTGCAAGGCCGCGGATTCTGCATCTGACATCTGCCTCGCACAACCTGAACGAGCCTAAACCCGCTGGCACAAGGGGATGATTCTGACAAATAGGGGCGAACAACGACATCGAGCCCAGCTTAAAATGTTGTTTAAACTGCCTCCATTTTATTTGCTCATGGGATGTGGATGTCACTGGCTGAGCTTTAGTTCCTCAGAATGGCCACCACTACCGGAATTAAGATACATTTTGCAGGAGAAAACTGAAGAGAGGCAGTTACCAAGGCCCCCAAGCTAGAACCACTACAAGAGCCGCCTCCATCTTTTCCCATATGGAATTCAGATCCTTGAGCCACCCCAATAACTTTTCAATATCAGCTGCCCAGTAATAAAACAACAAGTTAGGGAAAGCTAATCCATCCAACTGTCTCTCCCTCTGAAGAAACTTGCCCACCCAATTGAAGGAAGCTATCATTTTGTTGACTCTAGCAAAGAAAGATTTGGGGATAAAAAATAGGGAGGCACTGAAAAAGAAATAAAAACCTCAGGAGGACATTCATTTTAATAGTCTGAACCCTGCCCACTAAGAACAGGGAGTGGTTATCCCACTTCACAAGTCAGACTTGACCCCATTCACCAGACTAGCGTAATTTAATTTATGGAATGAGGCCCAATCCTGGGCCAACCAGATTCCCAGATTACGAAAGCTAGACCAGGCAAAGCAAAAAGGCAACATCCCCAGATCGGCTCCCCTCCCTGGGGGGTTCACCAGAAAGCATTCACTCTTGTCCTAATTCAACCTATACATGGAGAAGGAGCCAAAACCCCTAAGTAGCCTCCTTGTTTTATCTATGGTGGAAACTGGGTCCATGATATAAAGAAGCAGATCGTCTACGTACAAGGAAACCCTATGTTCCCTCCCTCCCTGCTCAGATCTTAATGCTATGGCCAGCAGTTCAATTGCCAAAGCCATTGAAAGTGGAGACAATGGACAACTCTGCCTTGTACCCCTATTCAACCGAAAGAAACCCGGGCTCAAGGCATTTGTGCAAACACTTGCAGTGGGAGCCCTATACAGAAGACAAATCCAAACTATTAACCTGGCCTAAAGCCAAAGCTCCCAAGAATGTTAGATCGATACCCCCACTCGACCATGTCAAATGCTTTTTTAGGCATCCATTGAGACAATCACCTACGGTTTGGGCCCTGGAGAGGGGGAAAGAATGATATTTAATAATTGACATATTGGCCCAAAACTGCCGATTCTTTACAAACCTGCCTGCTCTTCAGAAATCCACACTGGGAGGCAGGACTCCAGCCGCATGGCCAACACGTCAGCCAGCAATCTAGCACCAGCAGTCGACAACGAGATAGGCCGATACAACCCACAGTCTGTAGGGTCCTTACCCTTCTTCAAAATCAAGGCCTGTGCCAGTGTAACTGGCATTACCCCCTGGGACTAGGAATCATTAAACATGTCCAATATCAGTGGGATCAACTGACCCGCAAATGTCTGACAGAATTCGATGGGAAATCCAACCGGTCCCGGAGCTTTTTCCAACTGCATTAAATCAATACATTTCATAATCTCCTCGGGGCCTAATGCGGAGTCCAACTCCACCCTTCTCTCCCCCTCCACCACCGAGAAGGACAGCCCCATCAAAAACTGCACTATGGACGAATTCCACTCCGGAGGCTCTGATCTATAAAAACTTTGATAAAAGGCTTCAAAAGCGGCATTAACCTTCAATGAGGCGGAAACCAACCTGCCAACTGAGTCATTTACCTACACAATCTCACGGGAGGCAGCCTGTGTCTCAGCTGGTGCGCTAGAAGGCAACTGGTTTTCTCCCTGTGTTCGTAGAGTGTCCCCCTCGAGTGCCGCAGTTGGCTCACCGCCTTACCTGTTGAGAGTAGCTCAAATTCCGTCTGCACCTTTTTCCTGCTCACAAGCAACTCTACTGTAGGGGCAAGCAAGTACCGATGGTCCACCTCAGGGATGGAACCCACCAGCCTCTGCTGCTCCACCCTCCCAATCCTTTCCTTATGTGACATGTAGAAGGTTACCCCCCCCGCCCTCACCAATGACTGCCTTATGGGCCTCCCACAACTCAGAAGGTGAGACAGACTCACTCTTGTTGAACGTAATGTACTCCCCAATAGTGGAGGATATGCGCTCACAAAATCCTATGTCTGCCAACAACGGCATGTCCAATCTCCACAGCGTGCGTTGAAAGGGACCTGGCTCTAATAGCAGATACACAAAATGTTGGGCATGATCTGAGATCACAATTGCCGAGTACCCCGTACTCTTCACCCCAGGAAGGAGAGACATATCCACCAGAAAAAGTCAATCTGAGAATAGACCTGATGGACATGGGGGAAAAAAAAAGTCCTGTTACTAAGATGTAAAAACGCTCACAGGTCTGCCCTCCCTGATCTGCTCCATAAAAGCCAATAATGCCTTAACCACCCCTGGATGGATAGGGCGGCACGGTAGCACAGTGGGTAGCACTGTTGTTTCACAGAGCCAAGGACCCGGGTTCGATTCCCAGCTTGGGCCACAGTCTGAGCGGAGTCTGCACATTCTCCCCGTGTCTGCGTGGGTTTCCTCCGGGTGCTCCGGTTTCCTCCCAAGTCCCAAAAGACTTGGGTGAATTGGACATTCTGAATTCTCCCTCCGTGTACCCGAACAGGTGCCAGAATGTGGCGACGAGGGGATTTTCACAGTAACCTCATTGCAGTGTTAAGCCTACTTGTGGCAATAATGAAGATTATTATTATCAGACACTTAGGACTTGATTGGTCCAACTAAGGGTCTAAAACACAATTTAAGTCACCCCCAAAGTTAGCTGGTGCAAGTAAGGAATAGAAGCCAGTAGCTTGTTAATAATAGCCGTATCATCCCATTTTGGAGCATACTATTAAGTAAGACCACCGAGGAGCCCACCAAAGACCCATTAATAATCACATGTCTTCCGTTCAGGTCTGCCAAGATCTTAGCAACCAAAAAATAAACTCTTTTATTCAATGTGGCGACTAGGGTCTTTTCACAGTAACTTCATTGCAGTGTAAATGTAAGCCTACTTGTGACAATAAAGATTATTATTATATCAACACTGGGCAAAAAGGGCTAAACATAAAGTACCCTGGCGGGAGCCACCTCATGTGCGACGTCTCCCGACATGCTGCCACCGGAAGTCCCAAACACTTAATTAAAGCATCATTAAAAACTGAGATCATCATTCATTCCATGTATAGTGTTTACCTAACACTTTACCTCCTATCTTTTTACCTCCAATCAACCAAAACCTATCTGGTCAAAATCTACTTTTAAATACAGTTAGCAAACACTGGAATACCTGCTGTATAGTGATGCCTTGGAGAAATTACTTTGAGAGAGAGAGGTTCTTCAGGAAACAGCCTCCAGAATCTTGCTTGTGTCAAACTACTGTTTAACTTCCCAGCTGTTGGCAGAAAGCTCCTCACATCCAAATCTAAATCTGCTCCCATTAGCTACATCATCTCTATCCCACTAACAGGTTTATGACTATCTTACTGAGGCGAACCACAACCCCTCAATTAGCCAACTCCCAGGGAACCTTCTGCCTATAAACAAAATTCCATTCACCGCATTTAGGCAAACACTACACATGGTTGGAATGAATTATGATCTCAGTTTTTAATGATGCTTTAATTATCCCTTCTGTCGCCCCAATATCTGCCTGTTTGGCGGCATTGTTATGGTCTATAATGCTTCTGTGAAACGTCTTGGAATGTTTTGATGCCCCGGAACCTCCAAGGTAGTGTATTTGGGAGGACCCCCAAACCTGCACTGGGAACTCCCCAGCAACAAAAAATGATTCTCAGATAAGGATTGCAGGTCAATTACCTGGAAGTTTACACTACCGATGGATACTTGCTGTGCACTGGAAAACATGCTAAAATACAATTTAATTCATAAATTTCCAATGGCTCCAATTGTCTTACAACAACAGTGACTCAGAAACAGTTAAAAGAATTAAAACCACGTCTAGCTTCTAGGTAACGATAACGCTGACCCACCCCGACCCCCTACAGAGCACACCCCATCCTCCGTGATCATTCGCTGGACTCCCGTCCACCCCTCCTCTGCCCAGGCTCCCCCAAGGACTCCACAGCCCAGACTACCCCACCTCCGACTGCCCTCCGCCCTTGACCTGACATGACCCCATCGACCAAACGTCATCCAGCCCAAGCTGCATGCCCCATTCCCCCCCCCCCCCCCCCCCCCACCCCAACCCCACCCTCCAGTCTGATCTGACCTCCAACCACCAATGGAGTTATGCAGTTTGGGCCACGGGAAAGAAGTAGTGCGGTTCCGACCTTGGGAAAGGAGTGGTGCAGTTTGGGCCTTAAGAATGGAGTGGTGCAGAGTGGGCCTCTGTAATGTTCTTTGTTTATGCTGATGCTGAATTTTGAGGTGGTAGTGTTAACCAAGAACATTAGACTTAGATACTACAGAGCAACTCTAGCATGCGACTGCTCTCAACTCCTTACTAACAACTTGTTATGGAACATGTTGCGTCCGGGTCATGTGCCTACATACTCGCACCACCTGCTGGCTGGAACTACAACACATAACTTATAATACACAAACAGATGATGATAACCTACTCATATTATGTACAGATGATAGTCTACCTATCATCACATCCTCCTTTCTTTTGAAATGATTTTGAAACATAATCATGTACATTCAAACTATACAGATATACACTGATTATAGTCATGTAAAACCACAAGCATGCAAACGCGACTGTTCATCAGTTCAATCCATCAGGCTTCCAACTGATTCTGCGGAACCGCCTTTGTTGCCTGAAGTGGTCTTTTTCCTGAGCTTGTGGTATTGAAATATGTGTTGACCTCTATTTTTGAAGAACCTTGGGCGGGACTCTACCCGGCGGGGCGGGGGGTCCCGGCCTGATGGAGTGGCGGGAACCACTCCGGCGTCGGGCCGCCCCAAAGGTGCGGAAGTCTCCGCACCTTTAGGGGCCAAACCCTCACCTTGAGGGGCGATCTGGCCCCGGGGGGTGCCCCCATGGTGGCCTGGCTCGCGATCGGGGCCCACCGATCCGCGGGCGGGCCTGTGCCGTGAGGGCACTCTTTTTCTTCCGCCTTCGCCATGGTCTTCACTATGGCGAAGGCAGAAGAGACCCCCCCTCCCCTGCGCATGCGCGGGGATGATGTCAGCAGCCGCTGACGCTCCCGCGCATGCGCGGACCCACATCGCCCGGCGAAGACCTTTCGGCCCCCGGCTGGCGTTGCGCCAAAGGCCTTTCCTGCCAGCCGGTGGAGCGGAAACTGCTCCGCCGCGGGCCTAGCCCCTCAAGGTGAGGGTTTGGCCCCTAAAGGTGCGGAGACTTCTGCACCTTTGGGGCGGCCCGACGCCGGAGTGGTTCCCGCCACTCCATCACACCGGGACCCCCCGCCCCGCCGGGTAGGGGAGAATCCCGCCCCTTGACTTCTTGCTTCTTGAAAGATCTGTCGCTGAAGCATGAAGAACTCTTGTTCTTTTCTTTTTAAAATCTCAAGACAGGCTTGATATCTATATGCACCTTGATCTATATTTTTCTTGAGTGTGGTCCAGTTATGAGACCTGATTTGTTGAGGTCTCACGGAGTTTGGTTAGGTTTGCCTGCAAGCTCTGTACATCCTTAACTAATTGTATTATCTCACGGTCTTTTGCTGCGAGTTCAACTTCCTGACTTGATCTTGTTGACATTTCGATAGCTTGTTCCCACCAGGAGCTTTCTGGATCTGGGTGGCCAGCTGCAGGGATTTGTTAGCTGAGGAAAGTTGCTCACGTAAGGTCTCTGTCTCTCTTTGAACCACCTCTGCCCTCTGATTGGCTCTTTCCAGATCTGTCCTGATAACTTCAACTTCATCCACTTTGGCAATTGATTCTGCATCATACTTTGCTTTTAAATCACATGGCTCAGCCTGGGTTGATTCCAGGGCTGTCTGTAATACTTCAACGTTGCGATCAGCCTCCTCAGATTTGGAGGTCAAAAATGCTTGAGTCTCCTTCTACTTCCTGTCCTTTTCTGTGAAGTCATTCTGTAATTTCTGCTCTTTTCCAAGAGCACAGCTTTCTGCTTTTCTGCTCAAGATCTGCTCATACTCGTTGATTTTTTTCTTTAAGTGCTTTTATTGTTACTTCCTGATTCTTGACTTCTGCAAACTCCATGTTGTATTCCTCAAGTGTGTCCCGCAGTTTCTGATTCTCGGTTTCTATATCTTGCATACGCTGGACTTTGAGCTGGAGCTGTTGTCCTCGACCTAATGCTGGAACTGGATCACTGAGATCACTGTTGGTGATACGCAGAGTTGCATTTTCAGATTGCAATGGGCGGTTCTTCTCCAGCAGAAGTACCTCTCATGTTGTGGATGTGTCCTGTGATCCAGGTCCTTCTGATGCTACACCTTCCATCAACTTCAGGATATGCATCTCTTTTTTAACCTCTTCATAGTCAGACTGCCCTGTCAGCTTGTCCTCTACTTGCTGGAGTGTGCTGCACTTTGCACTGAGCTGCTGTTCTTTGGTATCTCTGAGATTATCCGTCACCACTTGCAGCTCTACCCTTTTCTCTTGCAGGCGGGTTTCCGTAGCGTCTGTCTTTCTATTTAGCTCTTCCTTCTGGATGTTCAGTTGCTTGATTTCCTGATGCAATTCACCTATCTCCGTGTGTAATTTCTGTTATTGTCTTCGCTTGCTTCAAATGCTTTTATCGACTGAATAAGTTTCTTCTCCAATTCAAGGCAATTCCCTTTCATGGGAATTCGCTCTCTTTCTAGAGACTAAATCCTGTGCTGAAGGGAATTCATCTTTGTGTTGAGCTGGTTTATGAGTCGACGATTCTCCTCAATAAGCTGTTTCTGGTGTACTATTTCTGCTCGTTGACACTGTGAGGCCAGTTGCAGGGTTTCTAGTTGCCTCTTCTCCTCCCGTCGCACAGCTCGTGTCCTCTCCAGTTCCTTCACGTTTAGCTCCTGATGCTGTTTCAATTCCAAAAACACATCATTTTCTATTGTGAGGCCATCCTATGCTACACTGCGCCAGTTGTTTTGTGTTTGTCGCTCAAGATCAGTGCTTCTTGGCTTATTTGATCTCTTTCATTGCTTTTCAAACTCTTGTTTGTCCTGCTCTTCGGACAGTTCGTTCTTGTTTTCTATTGTTCCGCGCAACATTCCTGTTTGATTTTTGACGAGCAGCTATTGACATCACCGTCGTGTTTCTTTTTGAGGAGACATTTGTCTCCAGAACCCATAGAGTCATCCTCTGAAGCAGCCTTTGCTTCGCTTTGAATATTTTGTATCTGCCGACTTACGACTTGGTATTTATGCATTGTTTCATACTCTCGAGGGCACCCGTATCTTCTAGGTCCACTGCCCTTTCAGGAGAACCTTTTTTGGCATTCGCTGTGTGCGGAGCTGTGGCCTGAGTCTTGGATTGTTCCTCTGGAGTCTGTACTGACATTTCCGTGTGAGCCACGGGTATATAGTCGTGTATCTTCGGTGTCTGTACAGTCAGTGTCTGTATCATCGGTGTCTGTATCATCGGTGTCTGTATAGTCGGTGTCTGCATCTTCGGTGTCTGCATCTTCGGTATCTGTATCTTCGGTGTCTGTACAGTCGGTGTCTGTATCATCGGTGTCTGTATCTTCGGTGTCTGTATCTTCGGTGTCTGTATCGTTGGTGTCTGTATCTTCGGTGTCTGCATCTTCGGTGTCTGTATCATCGGTGTCTGTACCTTCGGTGTCTGTACAGTCGGTGTCTGTATCATCGGTGTCTGTATCATCGGTGTCTGTATCTTCGGTGTCTGCACCTTCGGTGTCTGTATCTTCGGTGTCTGTATCTTCGGTGTCTGTACAGTCGGTGTCTGTATCATCGGTGTCTGTATCTTCGGTGTCTGTATCGTTGGTGTCTGTATCGTCGGTGTCTATCTTCGGTGTCTGTATCTTCGGTGTCTGTATCTTCGGTGTCTGTATAGTCGGTGTCTGTATCTTCGGTGTCTGTATCTTCGGTGTCTGTATCTTCGGTGTCTGTATAGTCGGTGTCTGTACAGTCGGTGTCTGTATAGTCGGTGTCTGTATAGTCGGTGTCTGTATAGTCAGTGTCTGGATAGTCGGTGTCTGTATAGTCGGTATCTGTATAGTCGGTGTCTGTATAGTCGGTATCTGTATAGTCGGTGTCTGTATAGTCGGTGTCTGTATAGTCGGTATCTGTATAGTCGGTGTCTGTATAGTCGGTGTCTGTATAGTCGGTGTCTGTATAGTCGGTGTCTGTATAGTCGGTGTCTGTATAGTCGGTGTCTGGATAGTCGGTATCTGTATAGTCGGTATCTGTATAGTCGGTGTCTGTATAGTCGGTATCTGTATAGTCGGTGTCTGTATAGTCGGTGTCTGTATAGTCGGTGTCTGTATAGTCGGTGTCCGTATAGTCGGTATCCGTATAGTCGGTATCCGTATAGTCGGTGTCTGTATAGTCGGTATCTGTATAGTCGGTATCTGTATAGTCGGTATCTGTATAGTCGGTATCTGTATAGTCGGTGTCTGTATAGTCGGTGTCTGTATAGTCGGTATCTGTATAGTCGGTGTCTGTATCTTCGGTGTCTGTATAGTCGGTGTCTGTATAGTCGGTGTCTGTATAGTCGGTGTCTGTATAGTCGGTGTCTGTATAGTCGGTGTCTGTATCTTCGGTGTCTGTATAGTCGGTATCTGTATAGTCGGTGTCTGTGTAGTCGGTGTCTGTATCTTCGGTGTCTGTATCTTCGGTGTCTGTATCTTCGGTGTCTGTATAGTCGGTGTCTGTATAGTCGGTGTCTGTATCTTCGGTGTCTGTATAGTCGGTGTCTGTATAGTCGGTGTCTGTATAGTCGGTGTCTGTATAGTCGGTGTCTGTATCTTCGGTGTCTGTATAGTCGGTATCTGTATAGTCGGTATCTGTATAGTCGGTGTCTGTATAGTCGGTGTCTGTATAGTCGGTGTCTGTATAGTCGGTGTCTGTATAGTCGGTGTCTGTATAGTCGGTGTCTGTATCGTCGGTATCTGTATAGTCGGTGTCTGTATAGTCGGTGTCTGTATAGTCGGTGTCTGTATAGTCGGTGTCTGTATCTTCGGTATCTGTATAGTCGGTATCTGTATAGTCGGTGTCTGTATAGTCGGTGTCTGTATAGTCGGTATCAGTATAGTCGGTGTCTGTATAGTCGGTATCTGTATAGTCGGTGTCTGTATCTTCGGTGCCTGTATAGTCAGTGTCTGTATAGTCGGTGTCTGTATAGTCGGTGTCTGTATAGTCGGTGTCTGTATAGTCGGTGTCTGTATAGACGGTGTCTGTATAGTCGGTGTCTGTATAGTCGGTGTCTGTATAGTCGGTGTCTGTATAGTCGGTATCTGTATAGTCGGTGTCTGTATAGTCGGTGTCTGTATAGTCGGTATCAGTATAGTCGGTGTCTGTATAGTCGGTGTCTGTATCTTCGGTGCCTGTATAGTCGGTGTCTGTATAGTCGGTGTCTGTATAGTCGGTGTCTGTATAGTCGGTGTCTGTATAGTCGGTATCTGTATAGTCAGTGTCTGGATAGTCGGTGTCTGTATAGTCGGTGTCTGTATAGTCGGTGTCTGTATAGTCGGTGTCTGTATAGTCCGTATCTGTATAGTCGGTGTCTGTATAGTCGGTGTCTGTATCTTCGGTGTCTGTATCTTCGGTGTCTGTATAGTCAGTGTCTGGATAGTCGGTGTCTGTATCTTCGGTGTCTGTATCTTCGGTGTCTGTATAGTCGGTGTCTGTATAGTCGGTGTCTGTATAGTCAGTGTCTGTATAGTCAGTGTCTGTACCTTCGGTGTCTGTATAGTCGGTGTCTGTACAGTCGGTGTCTGTACAGTCGGTGTCTGTATCTTCGGTGTCTGTATCTTCGGTGTCTGTATAGTCGGTGTCTGTATAGTCGGTGTCTGTATCTTCGGTGTCTGTATCTTCGGTGTCTGTATCTTCGGTGTCTGTATCTTCGGTGTCTGTATCTTCGGTGTCTGTATCGTCGGTGTCTGTATAGTCGGTGTCCGGATAGTCGGTGTCTGGATAGTCGGTGTCTGTATAGTCGGTGTCTGGATAGTCGGTGTCTGGATAGTCGGTGTCTGTATAGTCGGTGTCTGTATAGTCGGTGTCTGTATCTTCGGTGTCTGTATAGTCGGTATCTGTATAGTCGGTGTCTGTATAGTCGGTGTCTGTATAGTCGGTGTCTGTATAGTCGGTATCTGTATAGTCGGTGTCTGTATAGTCGGTGTCTGTATAGTCGGTGACTGTATAGTCGGTGTCTGTATAGTCGGTGTCTGTATAGTCGGTGTCTGTATAGTCAGTGTCTGGATAGTCGGTGTCTGTATAGTCAGTGTCTGTATCATCAGTTTCTGTATAGTCGGTGTCTGTATAGTCGGTGTCTGTATCTTCGGTGTCTGTATAGTCGGTGTCTGGATAGTCGGTGTCTGTATATTCGGTATATGTATAGTCGGTGTCTGTATAGTCGGTATCTGTATAGTCGGTGTCTGTATAGTCGGTGTCTGTATAGTCGGTGTCTGTATAGTCGGTGTCTGTATAGTCGGTATCTGTATCTTCGGTGTCTGTATAGTCGGTGTCTGTATAGTCGGTGTCTGTATAGATGGTGTCTATATCGTCAGTGTCTGTATCGTCAGTGTCTGCATCGTCAGTGTCTGTATAGTCGGTGTCTGTATAGTCGGTGTCTGTATAGTCGGTGTCTGTATAGTCGGTGTCTGTATAGTCGGTGTCTGTATAGTCAGTGTCTGGATAGTCGGTGTCTGTATAGTCAGTGTCTGTATCATCGGTGTCTGTATAGTCGGTGTCTGTATAGTCGGTGTCTGTATAGTCGGTGTCTGTATAATCGGTGTCTGTATCTTCGGTGTCTGTATAGTCGGTGTCTGTATCGTCGGTGTCTGTATAGTCGGTGTCTGTATAGTCGGTGTCTGTATAGTCGGTATCTGTATAATCGGTGTCTGTATCTTCGGTGTCTGTATAGTCGGTGTCTGTATAGACGGTGTCTATATCGTCAGTGCCTGTATCGTCAGTGCCTGCATCGTCAGTGTCTGTATAGTCGGTGTCTGTATAGTCGGTGTCTGTATAGTCGGTGTCTGTATAGTCGGTATCTGTATAGTCAGTGTCTGGATAGTCGGTGTCTGTATAGTCAGTGTCTGTATCATCAGTTTCTGGAGAGTCGGTGTCTGTATAGTCGGTGTCTGTATAGTCGGTGTCTGTATAGTCGGTATCTGTATAATCGGTGTCTGTATCTTCGGTGTCTGTATAGTCGGTGTCTGTATAGTCGGTGTCTGTATAGACGGTGTCTATATCGTCAGTGTCTGTATCGTCAGTGTCTGCATCGTCGGTGTCTGTATAGTCGGTGTCTGTATAGTCGGTGTCTGTATAGTCGGTGTCTGTATAGTCGGTGTCTGTATAGTCGGTGTCTGTATAGTCAGTGTCTGTATAGTCGGTGTCTGGATAGTCGGTGTCTGTATAGTCGGTGTCTGTATAGTCGGTGTCTGTATAGTCGGTGTCTGTATAGTCGGTGTCTGTAGAGTCGGTATCTGTATAGTCGGTGTCTGTATCGTCAGTGTCTGTATCGTCAGTGTCTGTATCGTCAGTGTCTGTATAGTCGGTGTCTGTATAGTCGGTGTCTGTATAGTCGGTATCTGTATCGTCAGTGTCTGCATCGTCAGTGTCTGTATAGTCGGTGTCTGTATAGTCGGTGTCTGTATAGTCGGTGTCTGTATAGTCGGTGTCTGTATAGTCGGTGTCTGTATAGTCAGTGTCTGGATAGTCGGTGTCTGTATAGTCAGTGTCTGTATCATCAGTTTCTGTATAGTCGGTGTCTGTATAGTCGGTGTCTGTATAGTCTGTGTCTGTATAGTCAGTTTCTGTATAGTTGGTGTCTGTATAGTTGGTGTCTGTATAGTCGGTGTCTGTATAGTCGGTATCTGTATAGTCAGTGTCTGTATAGTCAGTGTCTGTATCTTCGGTGTCTGTATCTTCGGTGTCTGTATAGTCGGTGTCTGTATAGTCGGTGTCTGTATCTTCGGTGTCTGTATCATCGGTGTCTGTATAGTCGGTGTCTGTATCTTCGGTGTCTGTATCTTCGGTGTCTGTATCGTCGGTGTCTGTACCGTCGGTGTCTGTATCTTCGGTGTCTGTATAGTCGGTGTCTGTATCGTCGGTGTCTGTATAGTCGGTGTCTGTATCTTCGGTGTCTGTATCTTCGGTGTCTGTACCATCGGTGTCTGTATATTCGGTGTCTGTATAGTCGGTGTCTGTATATTCGGTGTCTGTATCTTCGGTGTCTGTATCGTCGGTGTCTGTACCGTCGGTGTCTGTATCTTCGGTGTCTGTATAGTCGGTGTCTGTATCGTCGGTGTCTGTATAGTCGGTGTCTGTATCTTCGGTGTCTGTATCTTCGGTGTCTGTATCTTCGGTGTCTGTACCATCGGTGTCTGTATAGTCGGTGTCTGTACCTTCGGTGTCTGTATCTTCGGTGTCTGTATCTTCGGTGTCTGTAGCGTCGGTGTCTGTATCGCCGGTGTCTGTATCTTAGGTGCCTGTATAGTCGGTGTCTGTATCTTCGGTGTCTGTATCTTCGGTGTCTGTATCTTCGGTGTCTGTATCTTCGGTGTCTGTACAGTCAGTGTCTGTATCATTGGTGTCTGTATCTTCATTGTCTGTATCGTTGGTTTCTGTACAGTCAGTGACTGTATTGTTGGTGTCTGTATAGTTGGTGTCTGTATCTTCGGTGTCTGTACAGTCAGTGTCTGTATCTTCGGTGTCTGTATCTTCGGTGTCTGTATCTTCGGTGTCTGTATCTTCGGTGTCTGTATCTTCGGTGTCTGTACAGTCGGTGTCTGTATCTTCGGTTTCTGTATCTTCAGTGTCTGTATAGCCGGTGTCTGTATCTTCGGTGCCTGTATAGTTGGTGTCTGTATCTTCGGTGTCTATCGTTGGTGTCTGTATAATTGGTGTCTGTATCTTCGGTATCGTATAGTCGGTGTCTGTATTTTTGGTGAATGTATCGTTGGTGTCTGTATCGTCGCTGTCTGTACAGTTGGTGTCTGTATCTTCAGTGTCTGTATCTTCGGTGTCTGTATCTTCGCTGTCTGTATAGTCGGTGTCTGTATCTTCGGTGTCTGTATCTTCGGTGTCTGTACAGTCGGTGTCTGTAGAGTCGCTGTCTGTATCTTCGGTGTCTGTATAGTCGGTGTCTGTATAGTCGGTGTCTGTATAGTCGGTGTCTGTATATTCGGTGTCTGTATCTTCGGTGTCTGTATCGTCGGTGTCTGTACCGTCGGTGTCTGTATCTTCGGTGTCTGTATAGTCGGTGTCTGTATCGTCGGTGTCTGTATAGTCGGTGTCTGTATCTTCGGTGTCTGTATCTTCGGTGTCTGTATCTTCGGTGTCTGTACCATCGGTGTCTGTATAGTCGGTGTCTGTACCTTCGGTGTCTGTACCTTCGGTGTCTGTATCTTCGGTGTCTGTATCTTCGGTGTCTGTATCTTCGGTGTCTGTAGCGTCGGTGTCTGTATCTTAGGTGCCTGTATAGTCGGTGTCTGTATCTTCGGTGTCTGTATCTTCGGTGTCTGTATCTTCGGTGTCTGTACAGTCAGTGTCTGTATCATTGGTGTCTGTATCTTCATTGTCTGTATCGTTGGTTTCTGTACAGTCAGTGACTGTATTGTTGGTGTCTGTATAGTTGGTGTCTGTATCTTCGGTGTCTGTACAGTCAGTGTCTGTATCTTCGGTGTCTGTATCTTCGGTGTCTGTATCTTCGGTGTCTGTATCTTCGGTGTCTGTACAGTCGGTGTCTGTATCTTCGGTTTCTGTATCGTCAGTGTCTGTATCTTCAGTGTCTGTATAGCCGGTGTCTGTATCTTCGGTGCCTGTATAGTTGGTGTCTGTATCTTCGGTGTCTATCGTTGGTGTCTGTATAATTGGTGTCTGTATCTTCGGTATCGTATAGTCGGTGTCTGTATTTTTGGTGAATGTATCGTTGGTGTCTGTATCGTCGCTGTCTGTACAGTTGGTGTCTGTATCTTCAGTGTCTGTATCTTCGGTGTCTGTATCTTCGCTGTCTGTATAGTCGGTGTCTGTATCTTCGGTGTCTGTATCTTCGGTGTCTGTACAGTCGGTGTCTGTAGAGTCGCTGTCTGTATCTTCGGTGTCTGTATAGTCGGTGTCTGTATAGTCGGTGTCTGTATCTTCGGTGTCTGTATCTTCGGTTGTCTGTATAGTCGGTGTCTGTATCTTCGGTGTCTGTATAGTCGGTGTCTGTATCTTCGGTGTCTGTATAGTCGGTGTCTGTATCGTCGGTGTCTGTATAGTCGGTGTCTGTATAGTCGGTGTCTGTATAGTCGGTGTCTGTATAGTCGGTGTCTGTATAGTCGGTATCTGTATAGTCAGTGTCTGTATAGTCAGTGTCTGTATTGTCAGTGTTTGTATCGTCAGTGTCTGTATCGTCAGTTTCTGTATAGTCAGTGTCTGTATAGTCAGTGTCTGTATAGTCGGTATCTGTATAGTCGGTATCTGTATAGTCAGTGTCTGTATAGTCGGTATCTGTATAGTCGGTGTCTGTATAGTCGGTGTCTGTATCTTCGGTGTCTGTATAGTCGGTGTCTGTATCTTCGGTGTCTGTAGAGTCGGTGTCTGTATCTTCGGTGTCTGTATTTTCGGTGTCTGTATCTTCGGTGTCTGTATAGTCGGTGTCTGTATCTTCGGTGTCTGTATCTTCGGTTGTCTGTATAGTCGGTGTCTGTACCTTCGGTGTCTCTATAGTCGGTGTCTGTATCGTCGCTGTCTGTACAGTTGGTGTCTGTATCTTCAGTGTCTGTATCTTCGGTGTCTGTATCTTCGCTGTCTGTATAGTCGGTGTCTGTATCTTCGGTGTCTGTATCTTCGGTGTCTGTACAGTCGGTGTCTGTAGAGTCGCTGTCTGTATCTTCGGTGTCTGTATAGTCGGTGTCTGTATAGTCGGTGTCTGTATCTTCGGTGTCTGTATCTTCGGTTGTCTGTATAGTCGGTGTCTGTATCTTCGGTGTCTGTATAGTCGGTGTCTGTATCTTCGGTGTCTGTATAGTCGGTGTCTGTATCGTCGGTGTCTGTATAGTCGGTGTCTGTATAGTCGGTGTCTGTATAGTCGGTGTCTGTATAGTCGGTATCTGTATAGTCAGTGTCTGTATTGTCAGTGTTTGTATCGTCAGTGTCTGTATCGTCAGTTTCTGTATAGTCAGTGTCTGTATAGTCAGTGTCTGTATAGTCGGTATCTGTATAGTCGGTATCTGTATAGTCAGTGTCTGTATAGTCGGTATCTGTATAGTCGGTGTCTGTATAGTCGGTGTCTGTATCTTCGGTGTCTGTATAGTCGGTGTCTGTATCTTCGGTGTCTGTAGAGTCGGTGTCTGTATCTTCGGTGTCTGTATCTTCGGTGTCTGTATAGTCGGTGTCTGTATAGTCGGTGTCTGTATCTTCGGTGTCTGTATCTTCGGTTGTCTGTATAGTCGGTGTCTGTACCTTCGGTGTCTGTATAGTCGGTGTCTGTATAGATGGTGTCTATATCGTCAGTGTCTGTATCGTCAGTGTCTGCATCGTCAGTGTCTGTATAGTCGGTGTCTGTATAGTCGGTGTCTGTATAGTCGGTGTCTGTATAGTCGGTGTCTGTATAGTCAGTGTCTGGATAGTCGGTGTCTGGATAGTCAGTGTCTGTATCATCGGTGACTGTATAGTCGGTGTCTGTATAGTCGGTGTCTGTATAGTCGGTGTCTGTATAGTCGGTGTCTGTATCTTCGGTGTCTGTATAGTCGGTGTCTGTATCGTCGGTGTCTGTATAGTCGGTGTCTGTATAGTCGGTGTCTGTATAGTCGGTATCTGTATAATCGGTGTCTGTATCTTCGGTGTCTGTATAGTCGGTGTCTGTATAGTCGGTGTCTGTATAGACGGTGTCTATATCGTCAGTGTCTGTATCGTCAGTGCCTGCATCGTCAGTGTCTGTATAGTCGGTGTCTGTATAGTCAGTGTCTGTATAGTCGGTGTCTGTATAGTCGGTATCTGTATAGTCAGTGTCTGGATAGTCGGTGTCTGTATAGTCAGTGTCTGTATCATCAGTGTCTGTAGAGTCGGTGTCTGTATAGTCGGTGTCTGTATAGTCGGTGTCTGTATAGTCGGTATCTGTATAATCGGTGTCTGTATCTTCGGTGTCTGTATAGTCGGTGTCTGTATAGTCGGTGTCTGTATAGATGGTGTCTATATCGTCAGTGTCTGTATCGTCAGTGTCTGCATCGTCGGTGTCTGTATAGTCGGTGTCTGTATAGTCGGTGTCTGTATAGTCGGTGTCTGTATAGTCGGTGTCTGTATAGTCAGTGTCTGTATAGTCGGTGTCTGTATAGTCGGTGTCTGTATAGTCGGTGTCTGTATAGTCGGTGTCTGTATAGTCGGTGTCTGTAGAGTCGGTATCTGTATAGTCGGTGTCTGTATCGTCAGTGTCTGTATCGTCAGTGTCTGTATCGTCAGTGTCTGTATAGTCGGTGTCTGTATAGTCGGTGTCTGTATAGTCGGTATCTGTATCGTCAGTGTCTGCATCGTCAGTGTCTGTATAGTCGGTGTCTGTATAGTCGGTGTCTGTATAGTCGGTGTCTGTATAGTCGGTGTCTGTATAGTCGGTGTCTGTATAGTCGGTGTCTGTATAGTCGGTGTCTGTATAGTCGGTGTCTGTATAGTCGGTGTCTGTATAGTCAGTGTCTGGATAGTCGGTGTCTGTATAGTCAGTGTCTGTATCATCAGTTTCTGTATAGTCGGTGTCTGTATAGTCGGTGTCTGTATAGTCTGTGTCTGTATAGTCAGTTTCTGTATAGTTGGTGTCTGTATAGTCGGTGTCTGTATAGTCGGTATCTGTATAGTCAGTGTCTGTATAGTCAGTGTCTGTATCTTCGGTGTCTGTATCTTCGGTGTCTGTATAGTCGGTGTCTGTATAGTCGGTGTCTGTATCTTCGGTGTCTGTATCATCGGTGTCTGTATAGTCGGTGTCTGTATCTTCGGTGTCTGTATCTTCGGTGTCTGTATCGTCGGTGTCTGTACCGTCGGTGTCTGTATCTTCGGTGTCTGTATCTTCGGTGTCTGTATAGTCGGTGTCTGTATCGTCGGTGTCTGTATAGTCGGTGTCTGTATCTTCGGTGTCTGTATCTTCGGTGTCTGTACCATCGGTGTCTGTATAGTCGGTGTCTGTATATTCGGTGTCTGTATCTTCGGTGTCTGTATCGTCGGTGTCTGTACCGTCGGTGTCTGTATCTTCGGTGTCTGTATAGTCGGTGTCTGTATCGTCGGTGTCTGTATAGTCGGTGTCTGTATCTTCGGTGTCTGTATCTTCGGTGTCTGTATCTTCGGTGTCTGTACCATCGGTGTCTGTATAGTCGGTGTCTGTACCTTCGGTGTCTGTATCTTCGGTGTCTGTATCTTCGGTGTCTGTAGCGTCGGTGTCTGTATCGCCGGTGTCTGTATCTTCGGTGCCTGTATAGTCGGTGTCTGTATCTTCGGTGTCTGTATCTTCGGTGTCTGTATCTTCGGTGTCTGTATCTTCGGTGTCTGTACAGTCAGTGTCTGTATCATTGGTGTCTGTATCTTCATTGTCTGTATCGTTGGTTTCTGTACAGTCAGTGACTGTATTTTTGGTGTCTGTATAGTTGGTGTCTGTATCTTCGGTGTCTGTACAGTCAGTGTCTGTATCTTCGGTGTCTGTATCTTCGGTGTCTGTATCTTCGGTGTCTGTATCTTCGGTGTCTGTACAGTCGGTGTCTGTATCTTCGGTTTCTGTATCGTCAGTGTCTGTATCTTCAGTGTCTGTATAGCCGGTGTCTGTATCTTCGGTGCCTGTATAGTTGGTGTCTGTATCTTCGGTGTCTATCGTTGGTGTCTGTATAATTGGTGTCTGTATCTTCGGTATCGTATAGTCGGTGTCTGTATTTTTGGTGAATGTATCGTTGGTGTCTGTATCGTCGCTGTCTGTACAGTTGGTGTCTGTATCTTCAGTGTCTGTATCTTCGGTGTCTGTATCTTCGCTGTCTGTATAGTCGGTGTCTGTATCTTCGGTGTCTGTATCTTCGGTGTCTGTACAGTCGGTGTCTGTAGAGTCGCTGTCTGTATCTTCGGTGTCTGTATAGTCGGTGTCTGTATAGTCGGTGTCTGTATCTTCGGTGTCTGTATCTTCGGTTGTCTGTATAGTCGGTGTCTGTATCTTCGGTGTCTGTATAGTCGGTGTCTGTATCTTCGGTGTCTGTATAGGCGGTGTCTGTATCGTCGGTGTCTGTATAGTCGGTGTCTGTATAGTCGGTGTCTGTATAGTCGGTGTCTGTATAGTCGGTATCTGTGTAGTCAGTGTCTGTATAGTCAGTGTCTGTATTGTCAGTGTTTGTATCGTCAGTGTCTGTATCGTCAGTTTCTGTATAGTCAGTGTCTGTCTTGTCAGTGTCTGTATAGTCGGTATCTGTATAGTCGGTATCTGTATAGTCAGTGTCTGTATAGTCGGTATCTGTATAGTCGGTGTCTGTATAGTCGGTGTCTGTATCTTCGGTGTCTGTATAGTCGGTGTCTGTATCTTCGGTGTCTGTAGAGTCGGTGTCTGTATCTTCGGTGTCTGTATCTTCGGTGTCTGTATCTTCGGTGTCTGTATCTTCGGTTGTCTGTATAGTCGGTGTCTGTACCTTCGGTGTCTCTATAGTCGGTGTCTGTATAGTCGGTGTCTATATCTTCGGTGTCTGTATAGTCGGTGTCTGTATAGTCGGTTTCTGTATCGTCAGTGTCTGTATCTTCAGTGTCTGTATAGCCGGTGTCTGTATCTTCGGTGTCTGTATAGTTGGTGTCTGTATCTTCGGTGTCTATCGTTGGTGTCTGTATAATTGGTGTCTGTATCTTCGGTATCGTATAGTCGGTGTCTGTATTTTTGGTGAATGTATCGTTGGTGTCTGTATCATCGCTGTCTGTACAGTTGGTCTCTGTATCTTCGGTGTCTGTATCTTCGGTGTCTGTATCTTCGCTGTCTGTATAGTCGGTGTCTGTATCTTCGGTGTCTGTATCTTCGGTGTCTGTAGAGTCGGTGTCTGTAGAGTCGCTGTCTGTATCTTCGGTGTCTGTATAGTCTGTGTCTGTATAGTCGGTGTCTGTATCTTCAGTGTCTGTATCTTCGGTTGTCTGTATAGTCGGTGTCTGTATCTTCGGTGTCTGTATAGTCGGTGTCTGTATCTTCGGTGTCTGTATAGTCGGTGTCTGTATAGTCGGTGTCTGTATAGTCGGTGTCTGTATAGTCGGTATCTGTGTAGTCAGTGTCTGTATAATCAGTGTCTGTATTGTCAGTGTTTGTATCGTCAGTGTCTGTATAGTCAGTGTCTGTATAGTCGGTATCTGTATAGTCGGTATCTGTATAGTCAGTGTCTGTATAGTCGGTATCTGTATAGTCGGTGTCTGTATAGTCGATGTCTGTATAGTCGGTGTCTGTATCTTCGGTGTCTGTTTAGTCGGTGTCTGTATAGTCGGTATCTGTATAGTCGGTATCTGTATAGTCGGTGTCTGTATAGTCGGTGTCTGTATAGTCGGTGTCTGTATAGTCGGTGTCTGTATCTTCGGTGTCTGTATAGTCGGTATCTGTATAGTCGGTGTCCGTATAGTCAGTGTCTGTATCGTCGGTGTCTGTATCTTCGGTGTCAGTATAGTCGGTGTCTGTATCTTCGGTGTCTGTATCTTCGGTGTCTGTATAGTCGGTGTCTGTATAGTCGGTGTCTGTATAGTTGGTGTCTGTATAGTCGGCATCTGTGTAGTCAGTGTCTGTATAATCAGTGTCTGTATTGTCAGTGTTTGTATCGTCAGTGTCTGTATCGTCAGTGTCTGTATAGTCAGTGTCTGTATAGTCAGTGTCTGTATAGTCGGTATCTGTATAGTCGGTATCTGTATAGTCAGTGTCTGTATAGTCGGTATCTGTATAGTCGGTGTCTGTATAGTCGATGTCTGTATAGTCGGTGTCTGTATCTTCGGTGTCTGTATAGTCGGTGTCTGTATAGTCGGTATCTGTATAGTCGGTGTCTGTATAGTCGGTGTCTGTATAGTCGGTGCCTGTATAGTCGGTGTCTGTATCTTCGGTGTCTGTATCTTCGGTGTCTGTATCTTCGGTGTCTGTATCTTCGGTGTCTGTACAGTCAGTGTCTGTATCATTGGTGTCTGTATCTTCATTGTCTGTATCGTTGGTTTCTGTACAGTCAGTGACTGTATTGTTGGTGTCTGTATAGTTGGTGTCTGTATCTTCGGTGTCTGTACAGTCAGTGTCTGTATCTTCGGTGTCTGTATCTTCGGTGTCTGTATCTTCGGTGTCTGTATCTTCGGTGTCTGTACAGTCGGTGTCTGTATCTTCGGTTTCTGTATCGTCAGTGTCTGTATCTTCAGTGTCTGTATAGCCGGTGTCTGTATCTTCGGTGCCTGTATAGTTGGTGTCTGTATCTTCGGTGTCTATCGTTGGTGTCTGTATAATTGGTGTCTGTATCTTCGGTATCGTATAGTCGGTGTCTGTATTTTTGGTGAATGTATCGTTGGTGTCTGTATCGTCGCTGTCTGTACAGTTGGTGTCTGTATCTTCAGTGTCTGTATCTTCGGTGTCTGTATCTTCGCTGTCTGTATAGTCGGTGTCTGTATCTTCGGTGTCTGTATCTTCGGTGTCTGTACAGTCGGTGTCTGTAGAGTCGCTGTCTGTATCTTCGGTGTCTGTATAGTCGGTGTCTGTATAGTCGGTGTCTGTATCTTCGGTGTCTGTATCTTCGGTTGTCTGTATAGTCGGTGTCTGTATCTTCGGTGTCTGTATAGTCGGTGTCTGTATCTTCGGTGTCTGTATAGTCGGTGTCTGTATCGTCGGTGTCTGTATCGTCGGTGTCTGTATAGTCGGTGTCTGTATAGTCGGTGTCTGTATAGTCGGTGTCTGTATAGTCGGTATCTGTGTAGTCAGTGTCTGTATAGTCAGTGTCTGTATTGTCAGTGTTTGTATCGTCAGTGTCTGTATCGTCAGTTTCTGTATAGTCAGTGTCTGTATAGTCAGTGTCTGTATAGTCGGTATCTGTATAGTCGGTATCTGTATAGTCAGTGTCTGTATAGTCGGTATCTGTATAGTCGGTGTCTGTATAGTCGGTGTCTGTATCTTCGGTGTCTGTATAGTCGGTGTCTGTATCTTCGGTGTCTGTAGAGTCGGTGTCTGTATCTTTGGTGTCTGTATCTTTGGTGTCTGTATCTTCGGTGTCTGTATAGTCGGTGTCTGTATAGTCGGTGTCTGTATCTTCGGTGTCTGTATCTTCGGTTGTCTGTATAGTCGGTGTCTGTACCTTCGGTGTCTCTATAGTCGGTGTCTGTATAGTCGGTGTCTGTATAGTCGGTGTCTGTATAGTCGGTTTCTGTATCGTCAGTGTCTGTATCTTCAGTGTCTGTATAGCCGGTGTCTGTATCTTCGGTGTCTGTATAGTTGGTGTCTGTATCTTCGGTGTCTATCGTTGGTGTCTGTATAATTGGTGTCTGTATCTTCGGTATCGTATAGTCGGTGTCTGTATTTTTGGTGAATGTATCGTTGGTGTCTGTATCATCGCTGTCTGTACAGTTGGTCTCTGTATCTTCGGTGTCTGTATCTTCGGTGTCTGTATCTTCGCTGTCTGTATAGTCTGTGTCTGTATAGTCGGTGTCTGTATCTTCGGTGTCTGTATCTTCGGTTGTCTGTATAGTCGGTGTCTGTATCTTCGGTGTCTGTATAGTCGGTGTCTGTATCTTCGGTGTCTGTATAGTCGGTGTCTGTATAGTCGGTGTCTGTATAGTCGGTGTCTGTATAGTCGGTATCTGTGTAGTCAGTGTCTGTATAATCAGTGTCTGTATTGTCAGTGTTTGTATCGTCAGTGTCTGTATAGTCAGTGTCTGTATAGTCAGTGTCTGTATAGTCAGTGTCTGTATAGTCGGTATCTGTATAGTCGGTATCTGTATAGTCAGTGTCTGTATAGTCGGTATCTGTATAGTCGGTGTCTGTATCGTCGATGTCTGTATAGTCGGTGTCTGTATCTTCGGTGTCTGTATAGTCGGTGTCTGTATAGTCGGTGTCTGTATAGTCGGTATCTGTATAGTCGGTATCTGTATAGTCGGTGTCTGTATAGTCGGTGTCTGTATAGTCGGTGTCTGTATAGTCGGTGTCTGTATAGTCGGTGTCTGTATCTTCGGTGTCTGTATAGTCGGTATCTGTATAGTCGGTGTCCGTATAGTCAGTGTCTGTATAGTCGGTGTCTGTATCTTCGGTGTCAGTATAGTCGGTGTCTGTATCTTCGGTGTCTGTATCTTCGGTGTCTGTATAGTCGGTGTCTGTATAGTCGGTGTCTGTATAGTCGGTGTCTGTATAGTCGGCATCTGTGTAGTCAGTGTCTGTATAATCAGTGTCTGTATTGTCAGTGTTTGTATCGTCAGTGTCTGTATCGTCAGTGTCTGTATCGTCAGTGTCTGTATAGTCGGTATCTGTATAGTCGGTATCTGTATAGTCAGTGTCTGTATAGTCGGTGTCTGTATAGTCGGTGTCTGTATAGTCGATGTCTGTATAGTCGGTGTCTGTATCTTCGGTGTCTGTATAGTCGGTGTCTGTATAGTCGGTATCTGTATAGTCGGTGTCTGTATAGTCGGTGTCTGTATAGTCGGTGCCTGTATAGTCGGTGTCTGTATCTTCGGTGTCTGTATCTTCGGTGTCTGTATCTTCGGTGTCTGTATCTTCGGTGTCTGTACAGTCAGTGTCTGTATCATTGGTGTCTGTATCTTCATTGTCTGTATCGTTGGTTTCTGTACAGTCAGTGACTGTATTGTTGGTGTCTGTATAGTTGGTGTCTGTATCTTCGGTGTCTGTACAGTCAGTGTCTGTATCTTCAGTGTCTGTATAGCCGGTGTCTGTATCTTCGGTGTCTGTATAGTTGGTGTCTGTATCTTCGGTGTCTATCGTTGGTGTCTGTATAATTGGTGTCTGTATCTTCGGTATCGTATAGTCGGTGTCTGTATTTTTGGTGAATGTATCGTTGGTGTCTGTATCGTCGCTGTCTGTACAGTTGGTGTCTGTATCTTCAGTGTCTGTATCTTCGGTGTCTGTATCTTCGCTGTCTGTATAGTCGGTGTCTGTATCTTCGGTGTCTGTATCTTCGGTGTCTGTACAGTCGGTGTCTGTAGAGTCGCTGTCTGTATCTTCGGTGTCTGTATAGTCGGTGTCTGTATAGTCGGTGTCTGTATCTTCGGTGTCTGTATCTTCGGTTGTCTGTATAGTCGGTGTCTGTATCTTCGGTGTCTGTATAGTCGGTGTCTGTATCTTCGGTGTCTGTATAGTCGGTGTCTGTATCGTCGGTGTCTGTATAGTCGGTGTCTGTATAGTCGGTGTCTGTATAGTCGGTGTCTGTATAGTCGGTATCTGTGTAGTCAGTGTCTGTATAGTCAGTGTCTGTATTGTCAGTGTTTGTATCGTCAGTGTCTGTATCGTCAGTTTCTGTATAGTCAGTGTCTGTATAGTCAGTGTCTGTATAGTCGGTATCTGTATAGTCGGTATCTGTATAGTCAGTGTCTGTATAGTCGGTGTCTGTATAGTCGGTGTCTGTATCTTCGGTGTCTGTATAGTCGGTGTCTGTATCTTCGGTGTCTGTATCTTCGGTGTCTGTACAGTCGGTGTCTGTAGAGTCGCTGTCTGTATCTTCGGTGTCTGTATAGTCGGTGTCTGTATAGTCGGTGTCTGTATCTTCGGTGTCTGTATCTTCGGTTGTCTGTATAGTCGGTGTCTGTATCTTCGGTGTCTGTATAGTCGGTGTCTGTATCTTCGGTGTCTGTATAGTCGGTGTCTGTATCGTCGGTGTCTGTATAGTCGGTGTCTGTATAGTCGGTGTCTGTATAGTCGGTATCTGTGTAGTCAGTGTCTGTATAGTCAGTGTCTGTATTGTCAGTGTTTGTATCGTCAGTGTCTGTATCGTCAGTTTCTGTATAGTCAGTGTCTGTATAGTCAGTGTCTGTATAGTCGGTATCTGTATAGTCGGTATCTGTATAGTCAGTGTCTGTATAGTCGGTATCTGTATAGTCGGTGTCTGTATCTTCGGTGTCTGTATAGTCGGTGTCTGTATCTTCGGTGTCTGTAGAGTCGGTGTCTGTATCTTCGGTGTCTGTATCTTCGGTGTCTGTATCTTCGGTGTCTGTATCTTCGGTGTCTGTATAGTCGGTGTCTGTATAGTCGGTGTCTGTATCTTCGGTTGTCTGTATAGTCGGTGTCTGTACCTTCGGTGTCTCTATAGTCGGTGTCTGTATAGTCGGTGTCTGTATAGTCGGTGTCTGTATAGTCGGTTTCTGTATCGTCAGTGTCTGTATCTTCAGTGTCTGTATAGCCGGTGTCTGTATCTTCGGTGTCTGTATAGTTGGTGTCTGTATCTTCGGTGTCTATCGTTGGTGTCTGTATAATTGGTGTCTGTATCTTCGGTATCGTATAGTCGGTGTCTGTATTTTTGGTGAATGTATCGTTGGTGTCTGTATCATCGCTGTCTGTACAGTTGGTCTCTGTATCTTCGGTGTCTGTATCTTCGGTGTCTGTATCTTCGCTGTCTGTATCTTCGGTGTCTGTATCTTCGGTGTCTGTAGAGTCGGTGTCTGTAGAGTCGCTGTCTGTATCTTAGGTGTCTGTATAGTCTGTGTCTGTATAGTCGGTGTCTGTATCTTCGGTGTCTGTATCTTCGGTTGTCTGTATAGTCGGTGTCTGTATCTTCGGTGTCTGTATAGTCGGTGTCTGTATCTTCGGTGTCTGTATAGTCGGTGTCTGTATAGTCGGTGTCTGTATAGTCGGTGTCTGTATAGTCGGTATCTGTGTAGTCAGTGTCTGTATAATCAGTGTCTGTATTGTCAGTGTTTGTATCGTCAGTGTCTGTATAGTCAGTGTCTGTATAGTCAGTGTCTGTATAGTCGGTATCTGTATAGTCGGTATCTGTATAGTCAGTGTCTGTATAGTCGGTATCTGTATAGTCGGTGTCTGTATAGTCGGTGTCTGTATCTTCGGTGTCTGTATCTTCGGTTGTCTGTATAGTCGGTGTCTGTACCTTCGGTGTCTCTATAGTCGGTGTCTGTATAGTCGGTGTCTGTATAGTCGGTGTCTGTATAGTCGGTTTCTGTATCGTCAGTGTCTGTATCTTCAGTGTCTGTATAGCCGGTGTCTGTATCTTCGGTGTCTGTATAGTTGGTGTCTGTATCTTCGGTGTCTATCGTTGGTGTCTGTATAATTGGTGTCTGTATCTTCGGTATCGTATAGTCGGTGTCTGTATTTTTGGTGAATGTATCGTTGGTGTCTGTATCATCGCTGTCTGTACAGTTGGTCTCTGTATCTTCGGTGTCTGTATCTTCGGTGTCTGTATCTTCGCTGTCTGTATAGTCTGTGTCTGTATAGTCGGTGTCTGTATCTTCGGTGTCTGTATCTTCGGTTGTCTGTATAGTCGGTGTCTGTATCTTCGGTGTCTGTATAGTCGGTGTCTGTATCTTCGGTGTCTGTATAGTCGGTGTCTGTATAGTCGGTGTCTGTATAGTCGGCGTCTGTATAGTCGGTATCTGTGTAGTCAGTGTCTGTATAATCAGTGTCTGTATTGTCAGTGTTTGTATCGTCAGTGTCTGTATAGTCAGTGTCTGTATAGTCAGTGTCTGTATAGTCGGTATCTGTATAGTCGGTATCTGTATAGTCAGTGTCTGTATAGTCGGTATCTGTATAGTCGGTGTCTGTATAGTCGATGTCTGTATAGTCGGTGTCTGTATCTTCGGTGTCTGTATAGTCGGTGTCTGTATAGTCGGTATCTGTATAGTCGGTGTCTGTATAGTCGGTGTCTGTATAGTCGGTGTCTGTATAGTCGGTGTCTGTATCTTCGGTGTCTGTATAGTCGGTATCTGTATAGTCGGTGTCCGTATAGTCAGTGTCTGTATAGTCGGTGTCTGTATCTTCGGTGTCAGTATAGTCGGTGTCTGTATCTTCGGTGTCTGTATCTTAGGTGTCTGTATAGTCGGTGTCTGTATAGTCGGTGTCTGTATAGTCGGTGTCTGTATAGTCGGTGTCTGTATAGTCGGTGTCTGTATAGTCGGCATCTGTGTAGTCAGTGTCTGTATAATCAGTGTCTGTATTGTCAGTGTTTGTATCGTCAGTGTCTGTATCGTCAGTGTCTGTATCGTCAGTGTCTGTATAGTCAGTGTCTGTATAGTCGGTGTCTGTATAGTCGGTATCTGTATAGTCGGTATCTGTATAGTCAGTGTCTGTATAGTCGGTATCTGTATAGTCGGTGTCTGTATAGTCGATGTCTGTATAGTCGGTGTCTGTATCTTCGGTGTCTGTATAGTCGGTGTCTGTATAGTCGGTATCTGTATAGTCGGTGTCTGTATAGTCGGTGTCTGTATAGTCGGTGCCTGTATAGTCGGTGTCTGTATCTTCGGTGTCTGTATCTTCGGTGTCTGTATCTTCGGTGTCTGTATCTTCGGTGTCTGTACAGTCAGTGTCTGTATCATTGGTGTCTGTATCTTCATTGTCTGTATCGTTGGTTTCTGTACAGTCAGTGACTGTATTGTTGGTGTCTGTATAGTTGGTGTCTGTATCTTCGGTGTCTGTACAGTCAGTGTCTGTATCTTCGGTGTCTGTATCTTCGGTGTCTGTATCTTCGGTGTCTGTACAGTCGGTGTCTGTATCTTCGGTTTCTGTATCGTCAGTGTCTGTATCTTCAGTGTCTGTATAGCCGGTGTCTGTATCTTCGGTGCCTGTATAGTTGGTGTCTGTATCTTCGGTGTCTATCGTTGGTGTCTGTATAATTGGTGTCTGTATCTTCGGTATCGTATAGTCGGTGTCTGTATTTTTGGTGAATGTATCGTTGGTGTCTGTATCGTCGCTGTCTGTACAGTTGGTGTCTGTATCTTCAGTGTCTGTATCTTCGGTGTCTGTATCTTCGCTGTCTGTATAGTCGGTGTCTGTATCTTCGGTGTCTGTATCTTCGGTGTCTGTACAGTCGGTGTCTGTAGAGTCGCTGTCTGTATCTTCGGTGTCTGTATAGTCGGTGTCTGTACAGTCGGTGTCTGTATCTTCGGTGTCTGTATCTTCGGTTGTCTGTATAGTCGGTGTCTGTATCTTCGGTGTCTGTATAGTCGGTGTCTGTATCTTCGGTGTCTGTATAGTCGGTGTCTGTATCGTCGGTGTCTGTATAGTCGGTGTCTGTATAGTCGGTGTCTGTATAGTCGGTGTCTGTATAGTCGGTATCTGTGTAGTCAGTGTCTGTATAGTCAGTGTCTGTATTGTCAGTGTTTGTATCGTCAGTGTCTGTATCGTCAGTTTCTGTATAGTCAGTGTCTGTATAGTCAGTGTCTGTATAGTCGGTATCTGTATAGTCGGTATCTGTATAGTCGGTGTCTGTATAGTCGGTATCTGTATAGTCGGTGTCTGTATAGTCGGTGTCTGTATAGTCGGTGTCTGTATCTTCGGTGTCTGTATAGTCGGTGTCTGTATCTTCGGTGTCTGTAGAGTCGGTGTCTGTATCTTCGGTGTCTGTATCTTCGGTGTCTGTATCTTCGGTGTCTGTATAGTCGGTGTCTGTATAGTCGGTGTCTGTATAGTCGGTGTCTGTATCTTCGGTGTCTGTATCTTCGGTTGTCTGTAGAGTCGGTGTCTGTACCTTCGGTGTCTCTATAGTCGGTGTCTGTATAGTCGGTGTCTGTATAGTCGGTATCTGTATAGTCGGTTTCTGTATCGTCAGTGTCTGTATCTTCAGTGTCTGTATAGCCGGTGTCTGTATCTTCGGTGTCTGTATAGTTGGTGTCTGTATCTTCGGTGTCTATCGTTGGTGTCTGTATAATTGGTGTCTGTATCTTCGGTATCGTATAGTCGGTGTCTGTATTTTTGGTGAATGTATCGTTGGTGTCTGTATCATCGCTGTCTGTACAGTTGGTCTCTGTATCTTCGGTGTCTGTATCTTCGGTGTCTGTATCTTCGCTGTCTGTATAGTCGGTGTCTGTATCTTCGGTGTCTGTATCTTCGGTGTCTGTAGAGTCGGTGTCTGTAGAGTCGCTGTCTGTATCTTAGGTGTCTGTATAGTCTGTGTCTGTATAGTCGGTGTCTGTATCTTCGGTGTCTGTATCTTCGGTTGTCTGTATAGTCGGTGTCTGTATCTTCGGTGTCTGTATAGTCGGTGTCTGTATCTTCGGTGTCTGTATAGTCGGTGTCTGTATAGTCGGTGTCTGTATAGTCGGTGTCTGTATAGTCGGTATCTGTGTAGTCAGTGTCTGTATAATCAGTGTCTGTATTGTCAGTGTTTGTATCGTCAGTGTCTGTATAGTCAGTGTCTGTATAGTCAGTGTCTGTATAGTCGGTATCTGTATAGTCGGTATCTGTATAGTCAGTGTCTGTATAGTCGGTATCTGTATAGTCGGTGTCTGTATAGTCGATGTCTGTATAGTCGGTGTCTGTATCTTCGGTGTCTGTATAGTCGGTGTCTGTATAGTCGGTATCTGTATAGTCGGTGTCTGTATAGTCGGTGTCTGTATAGTCGGTGTCTGTATAGTCGGTGTCTGTATCTTCGGTGTCTGTATAGTCGGTATCTGTATAGTCGGTGTCCGTATAGTCAGTGTCTGTATAGTCGGTGTCTGTATCTTCGGTGTCTGTATAGTCGGTGTCTGTATCTTCGGTGTCTGTATCTTCGGTGTCTGTATAGTCGGTGTCTGTATAGTCGGTGTCTGTATAGTCGGCATCTGTGTAGTCAGTGTCTGTATAATCAGTGTCTGTATTGTCAGTGTTTGTATCGTCAGTGTCTGTATCGTCAGTGTCTGTATAGTCAGTGTCTGTATAGTCGGTATCTGTATAGTCGGTGTCTGTATAGTCGGTGTCTGTATAGTCGGTATCTGTATAGTCGGTGTCTGTATAGTCGGTGTCTGTATAGTCGGTGTCTGTATAGTCGGTGTCTGTATCTTCGGTGTCTGTATCTTCGGTGTCTGTATCTTCGGTGTCTGTATAGTCGGTGTCTGTATCTTCGGTGTCTGTATCATCGGTGTCTGTATAGTCGGTGTCTGTATCTTCGGTGTCTGTATCTTCGGTGTCTGTATCATCGGTGTCTGTATAGTCAGTGTCTGTATAGTCGGTGTCTGTATCTTCAGTGTCTGTATCTTCGGTGTTTGTATCTTCGGTGTCTGTATCTTCGGTGTCTGTATAGTCGGTATCTGTATCTTCGGTGTCTGTATCTTCGGTGTCTGTATCATCGGTGTCTGTATAGTCGGTGTCTGTATCTTTGGTGTCTGTATCGTCGGTGTCTGTACCGTCGGTGTCTGTAAAGTCGGTGTCTGTATAGTCGGTGTCTGTACCATCAGTGTCTGTATCTTCGGTGTCTGTATCTTCGGTGTCTGTACAGTCAGTGTCTGTATCATCGGTGTCTGTATCTTCGGTGTCTGTATCTTCGGTGTCTGTACAGTCAGTGTCTGTATCATCGGTGTCTGCATCTTCGGTGTCTGTACAGTCAGTGTCTGTATCATTGGTTTCTGTATCTTCATTGTCTGTATAGTCGGTGTCTGTATTGTCAGTGTCTGTAGCTTCAGTTGTCTGTATAGTCGGTGTCTGTATCTTCAGTGTCTGAATAGTCGGTTTCTGTATCTTCGGTGTCTGTATAGTTGGTGTCTGTATCTTCGGTGTCTGTATTTTCAGTGTCTGTACAGTCGGTGTCTTTATAGTTGGTGACTGTATCTTCGGTGTCTGTATCTTCGGTGTCTGTACAGTCAGTGTCTGTATCATCGGTGTCTGTATCTTTGGTGTCTGTATCTTCGGTGTCTGTATCTTCGGTGTCTGTATCTTCGGTGTCTGTATAGTCGGTGTCTGTATAGTCGGTTTCTGTATCGTCAGTGTCTGTATCTTTAGTGTCTGTATAGCCGGTGTCTGTATCTTCGGTGTCTGTATCTTCGGTGTCTGTATAGTTGGTGTCTGTATCTTCGGTGTCTATCGTTGGTGTCTGTATAATTGGTGTCTGTATCTTCGGTATCGTATAGTCGGTGTCTGTATCTTCGGTATCTGTATCTTCGGTGTCTGTATCTTCGGTGTCTTTATCATCGGTGTCTGTATAGTCAGTGTCTGTATAGTCGGTGTCTGTATCTTCAGTGTCTGTATCTTCGGTGTCTGTATCTTCGGTGTCTGTATCTTCGGTGTCTGTATAGTCGGTGTCTGTATCTTCGGTGTCTGTATCTTCGGTGTCTGTATCATCGGTGTCTGTATAGTCGGTGTCTCTATAGTCGGTGTCTGTATCTTCGGTGCCTGTATCTTCGGTGCCTGTATCTTCGGTGTCTGTATCGTCGGTGTCTGTATCGCCGGTGTCTGTATCTTCGGTGTCTGTATAGTCGGTGTCTGTATAGTCAGTGTCTGTATCTTCGGTGTCTGTATCTTTGGTGTCTGTATCTTCGGTGTCTGTACAGTCAGTGTCTGTATCATTGGTGTCTGTATCTTCATTGTCTGTATCGTTGGTTTCTGTATAGTCAGTGACTGTATTGTTGGTGTCTGTATAGTCGGTGTCTGTATTGTCAGTGTCTGTAGCTTCAGTTGTCTGTATAGTCGGTGTCTATATCTTTGGTGTCTGTATAGTCAGTGTCTGTATCATCGGTGTCTGTATCTTCGGTGTCTGTATCTTCAGTGTCTGCACAGTCAGTGTCTGTATCACCGGTGTCTGTATCTTCGGTGTCTGTACAGTCAGTGTCTGTATCATAGGTGTCTGTATCTTCGGTGTCTGTATCATCGGTGTCTGTATCTTCGGTGTCTGTACAGTCAGTGTCTGTATCATCGGTGTCTGTATCATCGGTGTCTGTATCTTCGGTTTCTGTATCGTCAGTGTCTGTATCTTCAGTGTCTGTATAGCCGGTGTCTGTATCTTCGGTGTCTGTATAGTTGGTGTCTGTATCTTCGGTGTCTATCGTTGGTGTCTGTATAATTGGTGTCTGTATCTTCGGTGTCTTTATCTTCGGTGTCTGTATCTTCGCTGTCTGTATAGTCGGTGTCTGTATCTTCGGTGTCTGTATCTTCGGTGTCTGTATCTTCGGTGTCTGTAGAGTCGGTGTCTGTATCTTCGGTGTCTGTATAGTCGGTGTCTGTATAGTCGGTGTCTGTATCTTCGGTGTCTGTATCTTCGGTTGTCTGTATAGTCGGTGTCTGTATCTTCGGTGTCTGTATCGTCGGTGTCTGTATCGTCGGTGTCTGTATCTTCGGTGTCTGTATAGTCGGTGTCTGTATAGTCGGTGTCTGTATCTTCGGTGTCTGTATAGTCGGTGTCTGTATCTTCGGTGTCTGTAGAGTCGGTGTCTGCATCTTCGGTGTCTGTAGAGTCGGTGTCTGTATAGTCGGTGTCTGTATCTTCGGTGTCTGTATCTTCGGTTGTCTGTATAGTCGGTGTCTGTATCTTCGGTGTCTGTATAGTCGGTGTCTGTATAGTCGGTGTCTGTATAGTCGGTGTCTGTATAGTCGGTGTCTGTATAGTCGGTGTCTGTATAGTCGGTGTCTGTATCTTCGGTGTCTGTATCTTCGGTGTCTGTATCTTCGGTGTCTGTATCTTCGGTGTCTGTATCTTCGGTGTCTGTATAGTCGGTGTCTGTATCTTCGGTGTCTGTATCTTCAGTGTCTGTATCTTCGTTGTCTGTATCGTTTTTTTTTGTATAGTTGGTGTCTGTATCGCCAGTGTCTGTATCATCAGTGTCTGTATCTTCAGTTGTCTCTATAGTCGGTGTCTGATCTTCGGGGTCTGTATAGTCGGTGTCTGTACAGTCAGTCTCTGTATCTTCGGTGTCTATATCTTCGGTGTCTGTACGGTCAGTGTCTGTATCATCGGTGTCTGTACAGTCAGTGTCTGTATCATTGGTGTCTGTATCTTCGTTGTCTGTATCGTTGGTTTCTGTATAGTCAGTGACTGTATTGTTGGTGTCTGTATCGTCGCTGTCTGTACAGTTGGTGTCTGTACCTTCGGTGTCTGTATAGTCGGTGTCTGTATCTTCGGTGTCGTATAGTCGGTGTCTGTATCTTCGGTGTCTGTATCTTCGGTGTCTGTATCTTCGGTGTCTGTATCTTCGGTGTCTTTATCTTCGGTGTCTTTATCTTCGGTGTCTTTATCTTCGGTGTCTTTATCTTCGGTGTCTGTATCTTCGGTGTCTGTAGAGTCGGTGTCTGTATCTTCGGTGTCTGTATCTTCGGTGTCTGTATAGTCGGTGTCTGTATCTTCGGTGTCTGTATCTTCGGTGTCTGTATAGTCGGTGTCTGTATAGTCGGTGTCTGTATCTTCGGTGTCTGTATAGTCGGTGTCCGATTAGTCGGTGTCTGTATAGTCGGTGTCTGTATAGTCGGTGTCTGTATCTTCGGTGTCTGTATAGTCGGTGTCTGATTAGTCGGTGTCTGTATCTTCGGTGTCTGTATCGTCGGTGTCTGTATCTTCGGTGTCTGTATTGTCGGTGTCTGTATAGTCGGTGTCTGTATCTTCGGTGTCTGTATCTTCGGTATCTATCGTTGGTGTCTGTATCTTCGGTGTCTGTATAGTCGGTGTCTGTATCTTCGGTATCTGTATAGTCGGTGTCTGTATCTTCGGTGTCTGTATCTTCGGTGTCTGTACAGTCAGTGTCTCTATCATCGGTGTCTGTATCTTCAGTGTCTGTATCTTCGTTGTCTGTATCATTGGTTTCTGTATAGTTGGTGTCTGTATCGCCAGTGTCTGAATCATCATTGGCTGTATCATCAGTGTCTGTATCTTCAGTTGTCTGTATAGTCGGTGTCTGATCTTCGGGGTCTGTATAGTCGGTGTCTGTACAGTCAGTGTCTGTATCATCGGTGTCTGTATCTTCGGTGTCTGTATCTTCGGTGTCTGTATCGTCAGTGTCTGTATCTTCGGTGTCTGTATCTTCGGTGTCTGTACAGTCAGTGTCTGTATCATCGGTGTCTGTATCTTCGGTGTCTGTATCTTCAGTGTCTGTATCATCGGTGTCTGTATCATCGGTGTCTGTATCTTCGGTGTCTGTATCTTCGGAGTCTGTACAGTCAGTGTCTGTATCATTGGTGTCTGTATCTTTGTTGTCTGTATCGTTGGTTTCTGTATAGTCAGTGACTATTGTTGGTGTCTGTATAGTCGGTGTCTGTCTTGTCAGTGTCTGTAGCTTCAGTTGTCTGTATAGTCGGTGTCTGTATCTTCAGTGTCTGTATAGTCGGTGTCAGTATCTTCGGTGTCTGTATAGTCAGTGTCTGTATAGTCAGTGTCTGTATCTTCAGTGTCTGTACAGTCGGTGTCTGTATAGTTGGTGTCTGTATCTTCGGTGTCTGTATCTTCGGTGTCTGTACAGTCAGTGTCTGTATCATCGGTGTCTGTATCTTCGGTGTTTGTACAGTCAGTGTCTGTATCATCGGTGTCTATATCTTCGCTGTCTGAATCTTCGGTGTCTGTACAGTCAGTGTCTGTATCTTCGCTGTCTGTATCTTCGGTGTCTGTACAGTCGGTGTCTGTATAGTTGGTGTCTGTATCTTCGGTGTCTGTATCTTCGGTGTCTGTACAGTCAGTGTCTGTATCATCGGTGTCTGTATCATCGGTGTCTGTATATTCGGTGTCTGTACAGTCAGTGTCTGTATCATCGGTGTCTGTATCTTCGGTGTCTGTGACTTCGGTGTCTGTACAGTCAGTGTCTGTCTCATCGGTGTCTGTATCTTCGGTGTCTGTATCTTCTGTGTCTGTACAGTCAGTGTCTGTATCTTCAGTGTCTGTATCTTCGGTGTCTGTACAGTCAGTGTCTGTATCATCGGTGTCTGTATCTTCGGTGTCTGTACAGTCAGTGTCTGTACAGTCAGTGTCTGTATCATTGGTGTCTGTATCTCCGTTGTCTGTATTGTTGGTTTCTGTATAGTCAGTGACTGTATTGTTGGTGTCTGTATAGTCGGTGTCTGTATTGTCAGTGTCTATTGCTTCAGTTGTCTGTATAGTCGGTGTCTATATCTTCGGTGTCTGTATAGTCAGTGTCTGTATCATCGGTGTCTGTATCTTCGGTGTCTGTATCTTCGGTGTCTGTACAGTCAGTGTCTGTATCATCGGTGTCTGTATCTTCGGTGTCTGTATCTTCGGTGTCTGTATAGTCGGTGTCTGTATAGTCGGTGTCTGTATCTTCGGTGTCTGTATCATCGGTGTCAGTATAGTCGGTGTCTGTATCTTCAGTGTCTGTATCTTCGGTGTCTGTACCGTCGGTGTCTATACCGTCGGTGTCTGTATCTTCGGTGTCTGTATCTTCGGTGTCTGTATCTTCGGTGTCTGTATAGTCGGTGTCTGTATCGTCGGTGTCTATATCGTCGGTGTCTGTATAGTCGGTGTCTGTATCTTCGGTGTCTGTATCTTCGGTGTCTGTACCATCGGTGTCTGTATAGTCGGTGTCTGTATCTTCGGTGTCTGTATCTTCGGTGTCTGTACAGTCGGTGTCTGTATAGTCGGTGTCTGTATCTTCGGTGTCTGTATCTTCGGTGTCTGTACAGTCAGTGTCTGTATCATCGGTGTCTGTATCTTCGGTGTCTGTACAGTCAGTGTCTGTACAGTCAGTGTCTGTACAGTCAGTGTCTGTACAGTCAGTGTCTGTACAGTCAGTGTCTGTATCATTGGTGTCTGTATCTTCGTTGTCTGTATTGTTGGTTTCTGTATGGTCAGTGACTGTATTGTTGGTGTCTGTATAGTCGGTGTCTGTATTGTCAGTGTCTGTTGCTTCAGTTGTCTGTATAGTCGGTGTCTGTATCTTCGGTGTCTGTATCTTCGGTGTCTGTATCATCGGTGTCTGTATCTTCGGTGTCTGTATCTTCGGTGTCTGTACAGTCAGTGTCTGTATCATCGGTGTCTGTATCTTCGGTGTCTGTATCTTCGGTGTCTGTACAGTCAGTGTCTGTATCATCGGTGTCTGCATCTTCGGTGTCTGTACAGTCAGTGTCTGTATCATTGGTTTCTGTATCTTCATTGTCTGTATCGTTGGTTTCTGTATAGTCAGTGACTGTATTATTTGTGTCTGTATAGTCGGTGTTTGTATTGTCAGTGTCTGTAGCTTCAGCTGTCTGTATAGTCGGTGTCTGTATCTTCAGTGTCTGAATAGTCGGTTTCTGTATCTTCGGTGTCTGTATAGTTGGTGTCTGTATCTTCGGTGTCTGTATTTTCAGTGCCTGTACAGTCGGTGTCTTTATAGTTGGTGTCTGTATCTTCGGTGTCTGTATCTTCGGTGTCTGTACAGTCAGTGTCTGTATCTTCGGTGTCTGTATCTTCGGTGTCTGTATCTTCGGTGTCTGTACCTTCGGTGTCTGTATCATCGGTGTCTGTATCATCGGTGTCTGTATCTTCGGTGTCTGTATCTTCGGTGTCTGTACAGTCCGTGTCTGTATCATCGGTGTCTGTATCTTAGGTGTCTGTACAGTCAGTGTCTGTACAGTCAGTGTCTGTATCTTCGGTGTCTGTATCTTCGGTGTCTGTATCTTCGGTGTCTGTACAGTCAGTGTCTGTATCATCGGTGTCTGTATCTTCGGTGTCTGTAAAGTCAGTGTCTGTATCATCGGTGTCTGTATCTTCGCTGTCTGTACAGTCAGTGTCTGTATCATTGGTGTCTATATCTTCATTGTCTGTATCGTTGGTTTCTGTATAGTCAGTGACTGTATTGTTGGTGTCTGTATTGTCAGTGTCTGTAGCTTCAGTTGTCTGTATAGTCGGTGTCTATATCTTTGGTGTCTGTATAGTCAGTGTCTGTATCATCGGTATCTGTATCTTCGGTGTCTGTATCTTTGGTGTCTGTACAGTCAGTGTCTGTATCATCGATGTCTGTATCTTCGGTGTCTGTATCATCGGTGTCTGTATCTTCGGTGTCTGTATCTTCGGTGTCTGTACAGTCAGTGTCTGTATCTTCGGTGTCTGTACATTCAGTGTCTGTATCATCGGTGTCTGTATCTTCGGTTTCTGTATCGTCAGTGTCTGTATCATCGGTGTCTGTATCTTTGGTGTCTGTATCTTCGGTGTCTGTACAGTCAGTGTCTGTATCATCGGTGTCTGTATCTTCGGTGTCTGTACAGTCAGTGTCTGTATCATTGGTGTCTATATCTTCATTGTCTGTATCGTTGGTTTCTGTATAGTCAGTGACTGTATTGTTGGTGTCTGTATTGTCAGTGTCTGTAGCTTCAGTTGTCTGTATAGTCGGTGTCTATATCTTTGGTGTCTGTATAGTCAGTGTCTGTATCATCGGTGTCTGTATCTTCGGTGTCTGTATCTTCGGTGTCTGTATCTTCGGTGTCTGTACAGTCAGTGTCTGTATCATCGATGTCTGTATCTTCGGTGTCTGTATCTTCGGTGTCTGTACAGTCAGTGTCTGTATCTTCGGTGTCTGTATCTTCGGTGTCTGTATCTTCGGTGTCTGTACAGTCAGTGTCTGTATCATCGGTGTCTGTATCTTCGGTGTCTGTATCTTCGGTGCCTGTACAGTCAGTGTCTGTATCATCGGTGTCTGTATCTTCGGTGTCTGTACAGTCAGTGTCTGTATCATTGGTGTCTATATCTTCATTGTCTGTATCGTTGGTTTCTGTATAGTCAGTGACTGTATTGTTGGTGTCTGTATTGTCAGTGTCTGTAGCTTCAGTTGTCTGTATAGTCGGTGTCTATATCTTTGGTGTCTGTATAGTCAGTGCCTGTATCATCGGTGTCTGTATCTTCGGTGTCTGTATCTTCGGTGTCTGTACGGTCAGTGTCTGTATCATCGATGTCTGTATCTTCGGTGTCTGTATAGTCAGTGTCTGTATCATCGGTGTCTGTATCTTCGGTGTCTGTATCTTCGGTGTCTGTACAGTCAGTGTCTGTATCTTCGGTGTCTGTACATTCAGTGTCTGTATCATCGGTGTCTGTTTCTTCGGTTTCTGTATCGTCAGTGTCTGTATCTTCGGTGTCTGTATCTTCGGTGTCTGTATCTTCGGTGTCTGTACAGTCAGTGTCTGTATCTTCGGTGTCTGTATCATCGTTGTCTGTATCTTCGGTGTCTGTATCTTCGGTGCCTGTACAGTCAGTGTCTGTATCATCGGTGTCTGTATCTTCGGTGTCTGTACAGTCAGTGTCTGTATCATTGGTGTCTATATCTTCATTGTCTGTATCGTTGGTTTCTGTATAGTCAGTGACTGTATTGTTGGTGTCTGTATTGTCAGTGTCTGTAGCTTCAGTTGTCTGTATAGTCGGTGTCTATATCTTTGGTGTCTGTACAGTCAGTGTCTGTATCATCGATGTCTGTATCTTCGGTGTCTGTATCGTCGGTGTCTGTATCATCGGTGTCTGTATCTTCGGTGTCTGTACATTCAGTGTCTGTATCATCGGTGTCTGTATCATCAGTGTCTGTATCTTCGGTTTCTGTATCGTCAGTGTCTGTATCATCGGTGTCTGTATCTTCGGTGTCTGTATCTTCGGTGTCTGTATCTTCGGTGTCTGTATCTTCGGTGTCTGTACAGTCAGTGTCTGTATCATCGGTGTCTGTATCTTCGGTGTCTGTATCTTCGGCGTCTGTACAGTCAGTGTCTGTATCATCAGTGTCTGTACAGTCAGTGTCTGTATTGTCAGTGTCTGTAGCTTCAGTTGTCTGTATAGTCGGTGTCTGTATCTTCATTGTCTGAATAGTCGGTGTCTGTATCTTCGGTGTCTGTATCTTCGGTGTCTGTATCTTCAGTGTCTGTACTGTCGGTGTTTGTATAGTTGGTGTCTGTATCTTCGGTGTCTGTATCTTCGGTGTCTGTACAGTCAGTGTCTGTATCATCGGTGTCTGTATCTTCGGTGTCTGTATCTTCGGTGTCTGTACAGTCAGTGTCTGTATCATCGGTGTCTGTATCTTCGGTGTCTATATCTTCGGTGTCTTTACAGTCAGTGTCTGTATCATCGGTGTCTGTATCTTTGGTGTCTGTATCTTCGGTGTCTGTACAGTCAGTGTCTGTATCTTCGGTGTCTGTATCTTCGGTGTCTGTATCTTCGGTGTCTGTACTGTCAGTGTCTGTATCATCGGTGTCTGTATCTTCGGTGTCTGTACAGTCAGTGTCTGTATCATCGGTGTCTGTATCTTCGGTGTCTGTATCTTCGGTGTCTGTACAGTCAGTGTCTGTATCTTCGGTGTCTGTACAGTCGGTGTCTGTATAGTTGGTGTCTGTATCTTCGGTGTCTGTATCTTCGGTGTCTGTACAGTCAGTGTCTGTATCATCGGTGTCTGTATCTTCGGTGTCTGTACAGTCAGTGTCTGTATCATTGGTGTCTGTATCTTCGTTGTCTGTATCGTTGGTTTCTGTATAGTCAGTGACTGTATTGTTGGTGTCTGTATCTTCGGTGTCTGTATCTTCGGTGTCTGTGTCATCGGTGTCTGTATCTTCGGTGTCTGTATCTTCGGTGTCTGTACAGTCAGTGTCTGTATCATCGGTGTCTGTATCTTCAGTGTCTGTATAGTTGGTGTCTGTATCTTCGGTGTCTATCGTTGGTGTCTGTATAGTTGGTGTCTGTATCTTATAGTCGGTGTCTGTATTTTTGGTGTCTGTATAGTTGGTGTCTGTATCTTCGGTGTCTATCGTTGGTGTCTGTATAATTGGTGTCTGTATCTTCGGTATCGTATAGTCGGTGTCTGTATAGTTGGTGTCTGTATCTTCGGTGTCTATCGTTGGTGTCTGTATAATTGGTGTCTGTATCTTCGGTATCGTATAGTCGGTGTCTGTATCTTCGGTGTCGTATAGTTGGTGTCTGTATTTTAGGTGTCTGTATAGTTGGTGTCTGTATCTTCGGTATCTGTATAGTCGGTGTCTGTATCTTCGGTGTCGTATAGTTGGTGTCTGTATTTTAGGTGTCTGTATAGTTGGTGTCTGTATCTTCGGTGTCTGTATAGTCGGTGTCTATCTTCGGTGTCTGTATAGTCGGTGTCTGTATCTTCGGTGTCTGTATCTTCGGTGTCTGTATAGTCGGTGTCTGTATAGTCGGTGTCTGTATAGTCGGTGTCTGTATCTTCGGTGTCTGTATAGTCGGTGTCTGTATAGTCGGTGTTGTATAGTCGGTGTCTGTATAGTCGGTGTCTGTATAGTCGGTGTCTGTATCTTCGGTGTCTGTATAGTCGGTGTCTGTATAGTCGGTGTCTGTATAGTCGGTGTCTGTATCTTCGGTGTCTGTATAGTCGGTGTCTGTATAGTCGGTGTCTGTATCTTCGGTGTCTGTATAGTCGGTGTCTGTATAGTCGGTGTCTGTATAGTCGGTGTCTGTATCTTCGGTGTCTGTATCTTCGGTGTCTGTATAGTCGGTGTCTGTATCTTCGGTGTCTGTATAGTCGGTTTCTGTATCTTCGGTGTCGTATAGTTGGTGTCTGTATTTTAGGTGTCTGTATAGTTGGTGTCTGTATCTTCGGTGTCTATCGTTGGTGTCTGTATAATTGTTGTCTGTATCTTCGGTATCGTATAGTCGGTGTCTGTATAGTTGGTGTCTGTATCTTCGGTGTCTATCGTTGGTGTCTGTATAATTGGTGTCTGTATCTTCGGTATCGTATAGTCGGTGTCTGTATCTTCGGTGTCTGTATCTTCGTTGTCTGTATCGTTGGTTTCTGTATAGTCAGTGACTGTATTGTTGGTGTCTGTATCTTCGGTGTCTGTATCTTCGGTGTCTGTACATTCAGTGTCTGTATCATCGGTGTCTGTATCTTCGGTGTCTGTACAGTCAGTGTCTGTATCATCGGTGTCTGTATCTTCGGTGTCTGTATCTTCGGTGTCTGTACAGTCAGTGTCTGTATCATCGGTGTCTGTATCTTCAGTGTCTGTATAGTTGGTGTCTGTATCTTCGGTGTCTATCGTTGGTGTCTGTATAGTTGGTGTCTGTATCTTATAGTCGGTGTCTGTATTTTTGGTGTCTGTATAGTTGGTGTCTGTATCTTCGGTGTCTATCGTTGGTGTCTGTATAATTGGTGTCTGTATCTTCGGTATCGTATAGTCGGTGTCTGTATAGTTGGTGTCTGTATCTTCGGTGTCTATCGTTGGTGTCTGTATAATTGGTGTCTGTATCTTCGGTATCGTATAGTCGGTGTCTGTATCTTCGGTGTCGTATAGTTGGTGTCTGTATTTTAGGTGTCTGTATAGTCGGTGTCTGTATCTTCGGTGTCGTATAGTTGGTGTCTGTATTTTAGGTGTCTGTATAGTTGGTGTCTGTATCTTCGGTGTCTGTATAGTCGGTGTCTGTATCTTCGGTGTCTGTATAGTCGGTGTCTGTATCTTCGGTGTCTGTATCTTCGGTGTCTGTATAGTCAGTGTCTGTATAGTCAGTGTCTGTATAGTCAGTGTCTGTATAGTCAGTGTCTGTATAGTCAGTGTCTGTATAGTCGGTGTCTGTATAGTCGGTGTCTGTATCTTCGGTGTCTGTATAGTCGGTGTCTGTATAGTCGGTGTCTGTATAGTCGGTGTCTGTATCTTCGGTGTCTGTATCTTCGGTGTCTGTATAGTCGGTGTCTGTATCTTCGGTGTCGTATAGTTGGTGTCTGTATTTTAGGTGTCTGTATAGTTGGTGTCTGTATCTTCGGTGTCTATCGTTGGTGTCTGTATAATTGGTGTCTGTATCTTCGGTATCGTATAGTCGGTGTCTGTATAGTTGGTGTCTGTATCTTCGGTGTCTATCGTTGGTGTCTGTATAATTGGTGTCTGTATCTTCGGCATCTGTATAGTCGGTGTCTGTATCTTCGGTGTCGTATAGTTGGTGTCTGTATTTTAGGTGTCTGTATAGTTGGTGTCTGTATCTTCGGTATCTGTATAGTCGGTGTCTGTATCTTCGGTGTCGTATAGTTGGTGTCTGTATTTTAGGTGTCTGTATAGTTGGTGTCTGTATCTTCGGTGTCTGTATAGTCGGTGTCTGTATCTTCGGTGTCTGTATAGTCGGTGTCTGTATCTTCGGTGTCTGTATCTTCGGTGTCTGTATAGTCGGTGTCTGTATAGTCAGTGTCTGTATAGTCGGTGTCTGTATCTTCGGTGTCTGTATAGTCGGTGTCTGTATAGTCGGTGTCTGTATAGTCGGTGTCTGTATAGTCGCTGTCTGTATAGTCGGTATCTGTATAGTCGGTATCTGTATAGTCGGTGTCTGTATAGTCAGTGTCTGTATAGTCGGTGTCTGTATAGTCGGTGTCTGTATCTTCGGTGTCTGTATAGTCGGTGTCTGTATAGTCGGTGTCTGTATAGTCGGTGTCTGTATCTTCGGTGTCTGTATCTTCGATGTCTGTATAGTCGGTGTCTGTATAGTCAGTGTCTGTATAGTCGGTGTCTGTATAGTCGGTGTCTGTATCTTCGGTGTCTGTATCTTCGGTGTCTGTATAGTCGGTGTCTGTATAGTCGGTGTCTGTATAGTCGGTGTCTGTATAGTCGGTGTCTGTATAGTCGGTGTCTGTATAGTCGGTGTCTGTATCTTCGGTGTCTGTATAGTCGGTGTCTGTATAGTCGGTGTCTGTATAGTCGGTGTCTGTATAGTCGGTGTCTGTATAGTCGGTGTCTGTATAGTCGGTGTCTGTAGAGTCAGTGTCTGTATAGTCGGTGTCTGTATAGTCGGTGTCTGTATCTTCGGTGTCTGTATAGTCGGTGTCTGTATAGTCGGTGTCTGTATAGTCGGTGTCTGTATCTTCGGTGTCTGTATCTTCGGTGTCTGTATCTTCGGTGTCTGTATCTTCGGTGTCTGTATAGTCGGTGTCTGTATCTTCGGTGTCTGTATCTTCGGTGTCTGTATCTTCGGTGTCTGTATAGTCGGTGTCTGTATAGTCGGTGTCTGTATCTTCGGTGTCTGTATCTTCGGTGTCTGTATAGTCGGTGTCTGTATAGTCGGTGTCTGTATAGTCGGTGTCTGTATAGTCGGTGTCTGTATAGTCGGTGTCTGTATCTTCGGTGTCTGTATAGTCGGTGTCTGTATAGTCGGTGTCTGTATCTTCGGTGTCTGTATAATTGGTGTCTGTATCTTCGGTATCGTATAGTCGGTGTCTGTATAGTTGGTGTCTGTATCTTCGGTGTCTATCGTTGGTGTCTGTATAATTGGTGTCTGTATCTTCGGCATCTGTATAGTCGGTGTCTGTATCTTCGGTGTCGTATAGTTGGTGTCTGTATTTTAGGTGTCTGTATAGTTGGTGTCTGTATCTTCGGTATCTGTATAGTCGGTGTCTGTATCTTCGGTGTCGTATAGTTGGTGTCTGTATTTTAGGTGTCTGTATAGTTGGTGTCTGTATCTTCGGTGTCTGTATAGTCGGTGTCTGTATCTTCGGTGTCTGTATAGTCGGTGTCTGTATCTTCGGTGTCTGTATCTTCGGTGTCTGTATAGTCGGTGTCTGTATAGTCAGTGTCTGTATAGTCGGTGTCTGTATCTTCGGTGTCTGTATAGTCGGTGTCTGTATAGTCGGTGTCTGTATAGTCGGTGTCTGTATAGTCGCTGTCTGTATAGTCGCTGTCTGTATAGTCGGTATCTGTATAGTCGGTGTCTGTATAGTCAGTGTCTGTATAGTCGGTGTCTGTATAGTCGGTGTCTGTATCTTCGGTGTCTGTATAGTCGGTGTCTGTATAGTCGGTGTCTGTATAGTCGGTGTCTGTATAGTCGGTGTCTGTATCTTCGGTGTCTGTATCTTCGATGTCTGTATAGTCGGTGTCTGTATAGTCAGTGTCTGTATAGTCGGTGTCTGTATAGTCGGTGTCTGTATCTTCGGTGTCTGTATCTTCGGTGTCTGTATAGTCGGTGTCTGTATAGTCGGTGTCTGTATAGTCGGTGTCTGTATAGTCGGTGTCTGTATAGTCGGTGTCTGTATAGTCGGTGTCTGTATCTTCGGTGTCTGTATAGTCGGTGTCTGTATAGTCGGTGTCTGTATAGTCGGTGTCTGTATAGTCGGTGTCTGTATAGTCGGTGTCTGTATAGTCGGTGTCTGTAGAGTCAGTGTCTGTATAGTCGGTGTCTGTATAGTCGGTGTCTGTATCTTCGGTGTCTGTATAGTCGGTGTCTGTATAGTCGGTGTCTGTATAGTCGGTGTCTGTATCTTCGGTGTCTGTATCTTCGGTGTCTGTATCTTCGGTGTCTGTATCTTCGGTGTCTGTATAGTCGGTGTCTGTATCTTCGGTGTCTGTATCTTCGGTGTCTGTATCTTCGGTGTCTGTATAGTCGGTGTCTGTATAGTCGGTGTCTGTATCTTCGGTGTCTGTATCTTCGGTGTCTGTATAGTCGGTGTCTGTATAGTCGGTGTCTGTATAGTCGGTGTCTGTATAGTCGGTGTCTGTATCTTCGGTGTCTGTATCTTCGGTGTCTGTATCTTCGGTGTCTGTATAGTCGGTGTCTGTATCTTCGGTGTCTGTATAGTCGGTTTCTGTATCTTCGGTGTCGTATAGTTGGTGTCTGTATTTTAGGTGTCTGTATAGTTGGTGTCTGTATCGTTGGAGTCTGTATAGTCCGGGTCTGTATCGTCAGTGTCTGCATGTTCGGTGTCTGTATCGTCGATGTCTGTATCGGATAATCGCTGTATTAGCTGCAGTGACTCACATGCTGCTGTGCCTAGCAGTGACCGCTTGTCTGTTTCAATAATTGCAAATTTAACTGTGAATAATTGTGCATTCACTTCGACTTGCTGGTTACACGTTCCCACGTTGATTGGTGCGCCATGGTAGTCGGTAAGATTGCAATCGTTATCCTCTATTCGTGGTTGAATCCACATCTTTAGCAGGTCTGCTTCACTGATTACATTCGCTCTGTCACCTGTGTCCAGTTTGATGTTTGTATAGGTTTGCTTAATTATGAGCGGAATTGTCTAATTATCCAAGTGGCTTGCTATTTCTTCTTCTATTTTTGTGTTTCGTTGTTCAGCGCCTTCATTGATCATGTCCATGAAAAAAGAACCTTCCAGGCCCTCTGGTGCACTATTAAACTCAGTTTGCCTGTCCAGGGCTGTACTTTGCATAATTGATGAATCACTAATTTTATTAGCCTTGGCTATTACATTAACACTCTTAGGTTGCTGCGTTCTTGCAATTGACAGGCATTGCTGGGCAAAATGGTTTCTCTTGGAGCATCTGGTGCACGTTTTGCAATATGCAGGGCATTTTCTCGGGCTGTGAGTTCTGCTGCACCTCCGATATAAAATGGCGTCCTCTGAAAATGTCTCAAAATGGCCATCGCCCAGACCACGTTTCATGGAGCTGTATAAAATGTTGGTTAGGCCACAGCTAGAGCACTGTGTGCAATTCTGGGTCGCCACACTACAGGAAGGATATGATTGCACCAGAAAGGGTGCAGAGGAGATTCACCAGGATGTTGCCTGGGCTGGAGAGTTTCAGCTAAGAAGAGAGGCAAGTTAGGCTGGGCTTGTTCTCCTTAAAGCAGAGAAAGCTGAGGGGAACCTGATTGAGGTGTACAAAATTACAAGGGGCGTAGATAGGGGAGATAGGAAGAAACATTTCCTCTTAGTAGAGGGGTCAATAACCAGTGAGCATAGATTTACGGGAAAGAGCAAGAGGTTTAACAGGAATTTGAGGAAAATCCTTTTCACCCAGAGGGTGGTGGAAATCTGGAACTCACTGCCTGAAAGGGTAGTAGAGGGGTAATTCCTACATCATTTAAGAAACATTTAGATGAGTATTTGAAACATCATAGCATAGAAGTCAATATAGATAGGTGTTAGATTTCCGATGCAGGCATGATGGGCCAAAGAACCTCTTTCTGTGCGATGAAACTCTGTGACACAAACATTCCAGAAAGTGCAATAAAATCCAACATGTCTCCATGTTCCATTCTTTGGTGCCTCTATACAGCTTCAATAGGCAGCTGGTTTGTGATGCAGAACATGGCCAGCAGCACGGGTTCAATTCCTGTACCGGCTGAGGTTATTCAAGAAGGCCCCGCCTTCTCAACCTTGCCCTCACCTGAGGTGTGGTGATCCTCAGGTTAAATCACCACCAATCAGCTCTCCCCCTCAAAGGGGAAAGCAGCCAATGGTCATCTGGGACTATGGAGACTTTACCTTTACCTCACATTCCAATTCAGGCAATAGAATTCAACTTTTCTCTGTATAGCATGGACCTCTCTGAGGAGCCTTCATACAATTTCAATATTCTTGATGTCGACAAATACACTGAGGGACTGGAAAATTTGTTGAGACCCTCAGTGCTTGTGATGAACATTAAGCTACAAAAGCTAAAGGGTCACTCATAAGACCATAAGACATAGGAACAAATTGGGCCACTCGGCCCATCGATTCTGCTCCGCCATTCAATCATGGCTGATGTTTTTCTTATCCCCATTCTCCTGCCTTCTCCCCATAACCCCTGACCCCCTTATTGATCAAAAACCTATCTATCTCTGTTTTAAAGGCACTCAGTGATTTGGCCTCCACAGCCTTCTGCGGAAAAGAGTTCCACAGATTCACCACCCTCTGGCTGATGAAATTCCTCCTCGTCTCTGTTTTAAAGGATCGTCCCTTTAGTCTGAGACTCATGGCTCATTACATCCCAGACTGACCGTGGGTGAAGCTTGGAGGAGACCTCTTCACCCTCACTTGTACTGATTATATTGTCACAGTTGTCTACTATTTAGACTACTGTGAGTTAGGTTTGCTCATATCAATGACAACCGATGCACATTTCAGTCAATATGTCATTCCCAATATTGCAATGGGCGGCACAGTGGTTAGCACTGCTGCCTCACAGATCCAGGGTCCCAGGTTCAATTCCGGCCTCGAATGGCTGTCTGTGTGGTGTCTGCACGTTCTCCCCATGTGTGTGTGGGTTTCCTCCGGGTGCTCCGGTTTCCTCCCACAGTCCAAAGATGTGCAGGTTAGGTGGATTGGCCACACTAAATTGCCCCTTAGTGTCCAAATGTTAGGTGGGGTTGCTGGGTCACGGGGATAGGGTGGAGGCGTGGGCTTAAGGAGGGTGCTCTTTTCAAGGGCCGGTGTAGACTCGATGGGCCGAATGGCTTCCTTCTGCACTGTAAACTCTATGCCTCTATGAGTGACAATCGCCCTCAGTTCACGAGTAACTTAGAGCACTTAATGAATGGAAAATTCAGCACTACAATTCATCTCCACACGATCCCCAATCAAACAAAAAGGCCGAGTCAATGGTGATAATTGCCAAGAGAATCACAGAACTGTTGACTAAGTCCCCGGGACCTGATGGGATTTATCCTAGGATTCTCTGGGAGGCCAGCGAAGAGATTGCTGGACCTTTGGCTTTGATTTTTATGTCATCATTGGCTACAGGAATAGTGCCAGAGGACTGGAGGACAGCAAATGTGGTCCCTTTGTTCAAAAAGGGGAGCAGAGACAACCCCGGCAACTATAGACCAGTGAGCCTCACGTCTGTACTGGGTAAAGTCTTGGAAGGGATTATAAGAGACAAGATTTATAATCATCTAGATAGGAATAATATGATCAGGGATAGTCAGCATGGCTTTGTGAAGGGTAGGTCATGCCTCACAAACCTTATTGAGTTCTTTGAGAAGGTGACTGAACAGGTAGATGAGGGTAGAGCAGTTGATGTGGTGTATATGGTTTTCAGCAAAGCGTTTGATAAGGTTCCCCACGGTAGGCTATTGCAGAAAATACGGAGGCTGGGGATTGAGGGTGATTTAGAGTTGTGGATCAGAAATTGGCTAGCTGAAAGAAGACAGAGGGTGGTGGTTGATGGGAAATGTTCAGAATGGAGTACAGTCACAAGTGGAGTACCACAAGGATCTGTTCTGGGGCCGTTGCTGTTTGTCATTTTTATCAATGACCTAAAGGAAGGCGCAGAAGGGTGGGTGAGTAAATTTGCAGACGATACTAAAGTCGGTGGTGTTGTCGATAGTGTGGAAGGATGTAGCAGGTTAGAGAGGGATATGGATAAGCTGCAGAGCTGGGCTGAGAGGTGGCAAATGGAGTTTAATGTAGAGAAGTGTGAGGTGGTTCACTTTGGAAGGAATAACAGGAATGCGGAATATTTGGCTAATGGTAAAGTTCTTGAAAGTGTGGATGAGCAGAGGGATCTAGGTGTCCATGTACATAGATCCCTGAAAGTTGCCACCCAGGTTGATAGGGTTGTGAAGAAGGCCTATGGAGTGTTGGCCTTTATTGGTAGAGGGATTGAGTTCCGGAGTCGGGAGGTCATGTTGCAGCTGTACAGAACTCTGGTACGGCCGCATTTGGAGTATTGCGTACAGTTCTGGTCACCGCATTATAGGAAGGACGTGGAGGCTTTGGAGCGGGTGCAGAGGAGATTTACCAGGATGTTGCCTGGTATGGAGGGAAAATCTTATGAGGAAAGGCTGATGGACTTGAGGTTGTTTTCGTTGGAGAGAAGAAGGTTAAGAGGAGACTTAATAGAGGCATACAAAATGATCAGGGGGTTCGATAGGGTGGACAGTGAGAGCCTTCTCCCGCGGATGGAAATGGCTGGCACGAGGGGACATAACTTTAAACTGAGGGGTAATAGATATAGGACAGAGGTCAGAGGTAGGTTCTTTACGCAAAGAGTAGTGAGGCCGTGGAATGCCCTACCTGCTACAGTAGTGAACTCGCCAACATTGAGGGCATTTAAAAGTTTATTGGATAAACATATGGATGCTAATGGCATGGTGTAGGTTAGATGGCTTTTGTTTCGGTGCAACATCGTGGGCCGAAGGGCCTGTACTGCGCTGTATTGTTCTATGTTCTATGTTCTATGTTACAGTACAGTAGGCCATTTGACCTGAACTGGCTCTCTAAATGAGCAACTCACTTAGTGCCATTTCCCCGCCTCCTTCCCTGAACGCTGCACATTCTTCCTTTTCAGATAACAGTCTAATTCCCTTTTGAATGCTTAGATTGAACAAAAAGAATCGTAAAAAGGTCGTTTAGATCCAGTACACAAGTGTACAGGGCGACCTCAGAGTGCAGAAACACTCTTACTGAAAGCATGGAAAGTAGTCCAGTCCAATGACTAATGGCACTTCACAGCCAGATTACTCCTCTCACAGTGAGAAAATGACTGAGGCTAGAAGGAGTGACACGGGTGTGTGACAAGATCAAAGTGAAATGCCAGAAAGCCAAATTTCACTTTGATAAAGCTGCCAAATCATCATTGTCAGAGCTGAGAGTTGGAGAGCCGAGTGTGAACATTCAACGCTGTCAACGAAAGACAGCCCACATGGCAACTTGGAAGCTATGTTGAAAAGCTGTTACCATGATCATACATAGTGAAAGTGAACAACGTGATTTTTCTTGACCACGGTAGATATCTACGTGTAAGCAGGGAAACTGCTCTTTCACAGTAGACAGCTGATGAGGCAGATTTGATTTCACCACCCGAATGACCATCAGTCCCAGAGGTCAACCATTCCCAACAATTACCACAGCAGCAAAATTCCCCAGAGAGGCAATGTCACCCCAGAAACCAGAAGAAACCAGACCAACGGGTCCCTCCACAGGTGAGACGGGAGAATCCCGGCCAGTGTGTGTAGTGTGTGCGGTGGACGTATTGCTGCTACAATTCACCACTATATTATATTGTATTATGTTGATGCCCTTGTGGGATCTGCCTGTGGCTCCGCCCCCTCGGAGGTGGTATATAGATCTGCAGCCTGTCGGCGACACTCAGTACAGAGCAGTCGCAGGCAGGCACAGATCTAGCTGATTAAAACCACTGTTCAATTCCACTAATCATCTCGTGTGAATTGATGGTCGCATCAATTTAATAAGCTAAGATATCGCTATGGAAGCCGCCTTCAAACCTGATCGACTGGAACTCGACCCACAGGCAGCTGAAGTCAAAGGAATCTTTTCACACTGGCTCCGCTGCTTTGAGGCCTACCTCGCCGCCTCCTCCTCTCCCGCCGTCACCGAGGCACAGAAGCTGAGTCTCCTCCACGCCCGGGTGAGCCACAGAATCTCTGTACTAATCGAAGACGCGACCACGTACGCAGACGGGTCGCAATCCTGAAAAGACATTACGTTAGGCCGGTGAACGAAGTGTTCGCGCGGCATCTCCTCACCACACATCGTCAACGCCCCGGGGAATCGCTGGAGGAATATCTACGCGATCTGAAGGTACTCACTCGAAACTGCAACTACAAGGACGTCACGGCCTCGCAGCACATGGAACTCGCCATCCGGGACACCTATGTGGCTGGAGTCTGGTCCAACTATGTCAGACAGCGCCTGCTCGAAAAGGGCGCCCTCGACCTAGAAGAGACGGTAAAAATATCCACCTCATTCGAGGTAGCCTTCCAGAGCCTAAATGGTTTCCCTTCCAACCACGCGATATCCTCGTGGGCGCCGGAGGCGCGACCATCACCCGACCCGAAGGTGTCCCAGGCCTGTGCCGCACAGCTGCCCGGCCAACCCGGGGGGCCGCTTTGCTATTTCTGCAGTCAGAACCAGCAACCCAGCAGCGTTGCCCAGCTCGGAACGCGACCTGCAGCGACTGCGGCAAGAACGGACATTTTGCCAAAGTCTGCTTGGCCCGACCCAAAGTTCCAAAATCCCAGGCCCGACTCACAGACTCACAGGCCCGCAGACCCCACAGTGTGGCTGCGTGTCTGCCAGTAACGCCCCCTTTTGACGCGTCATCCGCCTCGTGCTATCCGTGGGGCCGTCATCTTTAACCCTACCCGACACGTACGACTCATGGGGGCCGCCATCTTCAACGCCACCCGACACGTGCGACCGACGGGGGCCGCCATCTTGGCCGCCATCTTCAACGCCGCCCGACACGTGCGACCGATGGGGGCCGCCATCTTGGAACCACCCCGCTACCACCGATACGCCGGCTACCCGCAGCTTGGCGCTGTCACTCTCGACCAGTCACTGCCCAAGCACATCAGGAACTCGATGATGACTGTCCAGGTCAATGGGCACGAAACGCCCTGTCTGTTTGACTCTGGGAGCACGGAGAGCTTCATCTATCCGGACACGGTAAGGCGCTGTTCCCACCAGATTTCTCCTGCATCCCAAACAATCTCCCTTGCTTCAGGATCACATTCAGTGCAGATCCGGGGGTACTGTGTCATGAACCTAGCGATACAGGGCGCCGAGTACGCCGATTTTAAACTCTATGTCCTCCCCCATCTCTGCGCTCCTCTCTTGTTAGGACAGGATTTCCAGTGGAACCTTAGAAGCGTGACCCTGAAGTTCAGCGGGCCCTTACCCCCTCTCACTGTATGTAGCCTCGCGACCCTTAAGGTCACCCCTCCCCCGCTCTTCACGAACCTCACCTCAAACTGTAAATGCGTCGCCACCAGGAGCAGGCAGTACAGTGCCCAGGACAGGACTTGTATCAAGTCAGAGGTCCAGCTGCTCTTGAGGCAGGGGATCATCGAGGCCAGTAATAGCCCCTGGAGAGCCCAAGTGGTGGTCGTCAGGACCGGGGAAAAGAACCGGATGGTTGTAGACTACAGCCAGACTATAAATCGGTACACGCAACTCGAGGCGTACCCCCGTCACCGCATAGCGGACATGGTTAATCAGGTTGCACACTACCAGGTTTTCTCCACGGTAGATCTGAAGTCCGCATACCACCAGCTTCCGATCCGCCCGGAAGATCACCACTACACTGCCTTTGAGGCAGACGGCCGCCTCTTCCACTTCCTCAGGGTCCCCTGCGGCATCACTAACGGGGTCTCGATATTCCAAAGAATGATGGGCCGAATGGTTTACCAGTACGGGCTGCGGGCCACGTTCCTGTACTTGGATAACGTTACTATCTGCGGCCATGATCAGCAGGACCACGACACTAACCTTCAGAAGTTCCTCCAAACCGCCCAAGCCCTCAATCTCACCTACAACAAGGAGAAATGGGGTTTCCGCACAACCCGACTAGCCATCCTGGCTATGTCGTGAAAAACAGAGTCCTAGGGCCCGACCCCGACCGCGTGCGCCCCCTCCTGCAACTCCCCCTTCCCCACTGCCCCAAGGCTCTGAAACGATGCCTGGGGTTCTTCTCATATTATGCCCAGTGGGTCCCCAACTATGCAGACAAAGCCCGCCCACTTATCAAAGCCACCATCTTTCCCCCACGACTGAGGCCCGCCTGGCCTTCAGCCGCATCATGGCAGACATTACCAAAGCCGTGATGCATGCGGTGGACGAGTCCATCCCCTTCCAGGTGGAGAGCGACGTGTCGGATGTCGCCCTGGCTGCTACCCTTAACCAGGCAGGCAGGCCCGTGGCCTTCTTTTCCCGTACCCTCAACGCCTCCGAGATTCAACATTCCTCGGTTGAAAAGGAAGCTCAAGCCATTGTGGAAGCTGTGCGGCATTGGAGGCACTACCTGGCCGGTAGGAGGTTCACCCTCGTCACCGACCAACGGTCGGTCGCCTTTATGTTCAACAACACACAGCGGGGCAAGATCATGAATGATAAAATCTTGAGGTGGAGAATCAAACTCTCCACCTATAATTACAACATCGTGTATCGTCCTGGGAAGCTCAGTAAGCCCCCAGATGCCCTGTCCCGTGGCACATGCGCCAGGTGCAAGATTACTGACTTCGGGCCATCCATAATGACCTCTGTCACCCAGGGGTCACCCGGCTTCTCCACTTAATCAAGGCCCGCAACCTGCCCTACTCCACCGAGGCGGTCAGGGACATGACCAGGGACTGCCAAGTCTGCGCGGAGTGCAAGCCGCCCACCTGGTGAATAAGCCATAAGACAAGGCCCACCTGGTGAAGGCATCCCCCCCTTTGAGCGCCTCAGCATCGATTTCAAAGGGCCCCTACCCTCCACTGACCGCAACGTGTATTGTCTCAACGTCGTTGACGAATACTCCCATTTCCCCTTTGCCACCCCATGCCCCGACATGACCGCAGCCACTGTCATTAAGGCCCTGCACAGCATCTTCACCCTGTTCGGTTTCCCCACTTACATCCACAGTGACCGGGGCTCCTCATTTATGAGCGACGAACTGCGTCAGTATCTGCTCGGTAAGGGCATTACCTTGAGCAGGACTATCAGCTACAACCCCCGGGGAAATGGACATGTGGAGAGGGAGAACGCGACGGAATGGAAGGCCGTCCTTCTGGCCCTACTGTCTGGAAGTCTCCCGGTTTCCCGCTGGCAGGAGGTCCTCCCGACGCGCTCCATTCCATTCGGTCGCTCCTCTGCACAGCCACAAACGTTACCCCTCACGACCGTCTATTTGTCGTCCCCAGAAAATCGACCTGCGGGGTCTCACTTCCATCCTGGCTGACAACACCGGGGCCTGTCCTCCTCCAGAAGCACTTGAGGAACCATAAGTCCGACCCCCTGGTCGAGAGGGTCCAGCTCCTACATGCCAACCCTCAGTATGCCTACATGGCGGACCACGACGGCCGACAAGATACAGTCTCCCTCCGGGATCTGGCTCCCGCCGGTTCCCCAGCGACCATCACCTACGCCTCCCCCCCCCCACACCGAACACCGTCTCCACCTCTACACGGCCTACACCCCCCCTCCCCCCATCGCCGATCCACCTTAATGAAGCTCCAGATGACACGCCTCTGGAGTCAACGAGCCCAACACCAGTGCCCGCGGCGAAGCCGGAGCTGAGGCGATCACAGAGAACGATCAAGGCGCCGGACAGACTCGATCTGTGAGCCCATTTAACCCCCGCAGGACTTCAATTTTTTAACGGGGGTGAATGTGGTGAACGTATTGCTGCTACAATTCACCACTGTATTGTATTATGTTGATACCCTTGTGGGCTCCGCCTGTGGCTCCGCCCCCTCGGGGGTGGTATATAGATCTGCAGCCTGTAGGCAGGACTCAGTCCAGAGCAGTCGCAGGCAGGCACAAATCTAGCTTATTAAAACCACTGTTCACTTCCACTAATCATCTCGTGTGAATTGCTGGTCGCATCAGTGTGTGTAGGAGCAGGTGAAATTGGAACAAACTTAATAAAACAAAGTGTTAGTTCATGCGTGATCATTTTCTTTGTGGACTATGTATGCCGAATAATTTTCAAATAGGGCATTCACATTTTATTGCTTTCTATGAAAAGGGGATGTTTGGATAAATACCTTTGTACATTGTGGTGTGCCATATTCATGCCATCTCTGAATAATGGTTCGGGGCAGTAACCTTTGTTTATACGTTGCACACAACCCTTACCTTCCACTTTGAACAAGATCCAGGAAGATCCCGAGTTTCCAGTAGCATCAACAAACTGACAACAGAAAACCCCCTCCTACCAATGAAATCTCACGTTGTGTCAACTTGCATGTAGTGTTTGCCCCCTTTATGGGGTCATCTGTCCAGAGGGTCAGGGGACCTGGATAACCTGTCAGGGGTCAGGGTGGGGAATCGCCCTAGCAAACGGAGGTTTCTGCATCGGTTCAATCCTGGAAGCTGACTTGCAGCCACGAGTTCACAATGCAAGACTCTGCATTGTAGCTATATGTAAATTCACAGTTGTTATTTACCTAACTGGTGAACAGGAAACATTACACCACAGCTGAGCTGTTTACAAATCCCTGAACTGCACGGCCTCCCAATACTCCATGCCTATAAAAAGCAGCAAGAAATACTACTTCAGCTCCCAAGCCACTTAGATTCTTAAATTAAAACGTGTAAACTATTATATTAAATTACTTTGATATCAAAATGGTCCGGAAACAAAAACACATGGAGGAAAGATGGAATAGTCTACAGCACGTGTCTGTGTCGGATGTGCATCAGCCCTTCAGAGATTCATTAATCGCTTATGCACGCTGGATTTGGCAATGACATCACACAATGCATTAATTCATGACTAGAACTAGCCTCCATTTATTTGGAATATACAGGAGGAGGGGGATTTGAGCTTATTAAATGTCAAGATATTTATAGTAAACATTGAAGCCATTGTAAAAATATTCTGAACAAATGGTGGTTGTTTTTTCACCTGAGGTACGCATTCTTCACCCATCTCTTCATTGATCTGACTCAGGTGCATCTTCTTCATGCCACCTGAAAGGTGTAGAGTCAGCAATGTCACGACATTCTGGTATCAGAGATGTCCCCCATAATCACAACATCCTGCTCTCATGCTCCACAAGACAAGAGCTGCCTTTGAGGCTTCAGGTCATCATTTCCAGTTCAGAGAAAAATATTTTGCATGTAACACCTGTTTGATCATAGGACTGTGAAAAAAAAAACTTCATGAATATATTTTGGTTGGTCCACTGTATTAGGTTATTTTACTGGCATTATTTTTTTTAACTTTACAATGATGCCCCTGGCTTTCATCAAAGTGTCCACGCCGTCGTGAACGCCGTCGAGGTTCACGACGGCGCGAAACGGCCCCGATCCCGACCGATTCAGGCCCCGACAATGGGCTAGGATCGGGGCTGCGTCATCTACACCCGCCAGGCCTTGTCGCCGCGTAAAGGCGGCGCCGCATAGATGACGTGGCCAGCGCCGCATAACTGACGTCACCCGCGCATGCGTGGTTGCCGTCCTCTCTGAGTCTGCCCCGCAAGAAGATGGCGGACGGATCTTGCGGGGCCGCGGAAGGAAGGAGGTCCTCCTTCAGAGAGGACAGCCCGACGATCGGTGGGCACCGATCGCGGGCCATGCCACATTTGAGGTACCCCCCGGTGCAGGATCCCCCCCCCCCCCCCCCGCAGGCCATCCCCCCAGCATTCCCGCGCTATTCCCAAAATTTTGGCGGTCCAGGCGATTCTCCCAACCGGCGCGGGAGTGGAGAATCTCGCCCAGTGTGTTTGTAAAATATAGATACCCTGGTTCCTGTAGGCAATATTCAACAATGTTCAACTACAGGATGCATCGCAAGCACTTTTATCTGAAAATACGTGGCTGGCTGCAACCACCTCCTCTATAGTGACTGCACATGCAAAAGCACTGACCTTTATCCTATCAAAGAAACATCAATGACCTCACAAACCTGAACGTTCATGTGTTCCTTTGAAAGTAACATCATTAGCTGGAAATCAGCACTGGCAGCTTTAAGTCATGCTCCCATTCTTCGAATAGCTTCTAAATACAAGGGTTCACTATGTCAGCATTGTTAGACCCCAACTCAAGTTAACTGCTCCCCCCCACCCTGTTTATTACCAGCCCCAAACCAATATTTTAATCTGTGGCAATTATGCAAATCCCCTCACAGAGAACACAACAGGGGATTCCCAGTGCACCGCCGCTGTTGACACCAACCTATGCAGGGACTCTCCATGCATGGACACCCTCAGTCTTAACTACTGCCAGCAACAGCATTGCTTTAGGGGCTGATTGAGGTGATCGAGAGGAGGGTCGACAGAAGTATTCAAAATCATGAGGGGTCTGGACAGAGTGGGAAGGGAGAGACTGTTGCCCCTCATGAAAGGATTGAGAACCAAAGGGCAAAGATTTAAGGTAATTAGCAAAAGAAGCAAAAGTGACCTGAGAAAACTCTTTTACACATAATGAGTGTTTGGGGTCTGGGCTGCACTGCCTGAGAAAGTCATCATCATATCGTAGAATTTACAGTGCAGAAGGAGGCCATTCGGCCCATCGAGTCTGCACCGGCTCTTGGAAAGAGCACCCTACCCAAGGTCAACACCTCCACCCTATCCCCATAACCCAGTAACCCCACCCAACACTAAGGGCAATTTTGGACACTAAGGGCAATTTATCATGACCAATCCACCTAACCTGCACATCTTTGGATTGTGGGAGGAAACCGGAGCACCCGGAGGAAACCCACGCACACACGGGGAGGATGTGCAGACTCCGCACAGACAGTGACCCAAGCCGGAATCGAACCTGGGACCCTGGAGCTGTGAAGCAATTGTGCTAACCACTATGCTACCATGCTGCCCGTAGAGGTAAGGTTGTGGTAGAGGTAGGGTTCACTCAAGGGAACTAGACTGTTATCTGAAACGTAAAAACGTGCAGGGCTATGGGGAGAATCCAGGACAATGGCACTGAGAGGATTGCTCATTCGGAGAACCGGTGCAGACACGATAGACCGGTGCAGACACTGTACCATTTCTGTGATTCTGATAACCCTTCATCATAAATTGTTCTTCATTCCTGGATGTGGACGATGGTTGATGCTTTAGACTGCTACTTGCTCCCTGTTAGGTTTCTCTCTTTTTTATTGCAAGTGCCAAAGTAGGAATTAATGTGCTACATGAGTTGCACTGGGAGAAATGGCCAATCAAACAGTTGACTTCCTGATTGCTGCCCAGCTGCTGTAGACTCCCGTGAACAGTTTTGTCAGAACACGTTCCAAGTGTCCATTGGCTTTAGCCATCTTTTCGTATCTGCTACAGAAACAAAAGCTGACGGAACAGAAATTTCCAAATCCAGACTTGGTGCAGTGTGGGCAGCCCATTTCAGACATTTCTTTGACAGCTACTTATTTCGCTTGCAGTTGCCCTCAGGTAGGTTCAGGGATGAGTTGAGCAAGGAAACGCAGCTGATGGGAGTCTGCCAGGGAGAGGCTCCCCTGCTCTTCGTTACTACAAGTCTCGTGTGTTGCACATTATCTTTTTTTAAATAAATTTAGAATATCCAATTCATTTTTTCCAATTAAGGGGCAATTTAGCGTGGCCAATCCACCTACCCTGCACATTTTTTGAGTTGTGGGGGCAAAACCCATGCAAACACGGGGAGCATCCACACGGACAGTGACCCAGAGCTGGGATCGAACCTGGGACCTCGGCGCCGTGAGGCAACCGTGCTAACCACTTTCACCACCGTGCTGCCCTGTGTTGCACATTATCAAAAGCTTTTTAAAAATTGGTGCCAACTGCATCCACTGATTTTCCTTAACTTAGCCTCTTCGATATTTTTTCAAAGAATTCTAAAAGTTGTGTGAGATATGGGGCGTCATTCTCCGACCCCCCGCCGGGTCGGAGAATGGCCGTTGGCCGCCGTGAATCCCGCCCCCGCCCCCGCCGAAGTCTCCGAAGGGAGAAAAGTCGGCGGGGCGTTAATGGCGCCGCTGCCGCGGAGAATGTCACGGGTCTGCGCAAGGCAGCCGATTTTCGGCCTGCCGATATTCTCCCTTCCGGATGGGCCGAAGTCCCGTCGACGTGATGACCGTTCACGTCGACGTCAATCAAACCTCCTTTTCATCGGCGTGACCCGGTGCTCCAGGCTCACGCCGACCAGCGAGGAGGTGAGTGACGGCCTGGGGGGTTGGCTCTGGGCAGGAAATGGCGTGGCCGCAGACTGATTGCGTGAGGAGAGGTGTGTCTCGGCTTGTGTGTGTGTGCGGCGGGGGGGGGTGGTTAGAGTAGGCTGGGCTCCGGGGGAGTGCCGGGAGGGGGTCCGTGCCGGGTGGAGGTTGGGGGTTGGGGGGGGTCCGTGCCGGGGTGGAGGTTGGGGGGGGGTCCGTGCTGGGGTGGAGGTTGGGGAGGGGGTCCGTGCCGGGGTGGAGGTTGGGGAGGGGGTCCGTGCCGGGGTGGAGGTTGGGGGGGGGGTCCGTGCTGGGGTGGAGGTTGGGGAGGGGGTCCGTGCCGGGGTGGAGGTTGGGGGTTGGGGGGGGGGGGTCCGTGCTGGGGTGGAGGTTGGGGAGGGGGTCCGTGCCGGGGTGGAGGTTGGGGAGGGGGTCCGTGCCGGGGTGGAGGTTGGGGGGGGGGTCCGTGCTGGGGTGGAGGTTGGGGGTTGGGGAGGGGGTCCGTGCCGGGGTGGAGGTTGGGGGGGCAAATGAGTTGGTCCACCTGGCCAGGTGCCAGCCTCCAACAGTTGGACCCATGCGGTCCATGCCACCTGGCTGGGGGGAGGAGGGGATATGGGCAATGATGACATGTCGTCGTTCCCCTCCCCCCCACCAGGCCGTCATGTTTTCAGACCATCCAGCGATGTTGGCCGCCGTGGCGGCAGCCGCTCATGTCTATGTTGCCCTGGATGAGGAGGAGGAGGAGGAGGAGCGTGCCAGAGAGGCGGCGCAGGCTGCCGCAGAGGGGCTGGCGGCAGCCGCCCAGGCTGGAGGGACACCTGACCGACAGGACGAGGAGGGGGAGGAGGACGTCGTGGCCCCACGGCAACGGAGGCACCCGAGGGCGCCCCGTGTGTACCGGCCCCGGCAGTCATACCAGGACCTCACGGACCGGGAATGCAGAAGGAGACTCCGGATGAGCCGGGAAACCGTGGCACACATCTGCCACCTGCTGGCACACCTGTCACCGCGTGGCACTGGCGGGCGACACCCTCTCCCCGTGTCCGTCAAGGTTACGGTGGCCCAGAACTTTTATGCAACGGGGTCATTCCAGGCACCGAGTGGGGACCTGTCCGGCATATCGCAGACATCGGTGCATCGGTGCATCCGGGCAGTGACAGATGCCCTTTATGCCATGGCGCACCGCTACATCCGCTTCCCCGTGGACCCGGCCAGCCAAGATGCCCGGGCCGTGGGCTTCTCTGCCGTTGCCGGGTTCCCCATGGTCCAGGGCGCGATCGATGGGATGCACGTCGCCGTGCGGCCACCTGCAGATAACAGGGCCGTGTTCACTAATAGGAAGGGGACCTATTCAATGAACGTACAGGTGGTCTGCGACCACCGCATGATGATCCTGCACGTCTGCGCCCGTCACCCAGGCAGTGTACACGACTCATTCGTGTTGTCGCGGTCATCCATCCCCGGCATGTACGAGGGACGCCATCCCCGGCTGAGGGGCTGGTTGCTGGGCGACAGGGGCTACCCATTGCGATCGTGGCTGATGACGCCTATACGGAGGCCACGCAATGAGGCGGAGAACCGCTACAATGATGCCCATGTAGCGACAAGGGGAGTGATCGAGAGGTGCTTTGGCGTGCTGAAGATGCGTTTCAGGTGCCTGGACCTCTCTGGGGGCGCCCTCCAGTATCGGTCAGATAGGGTCGGCTGCATCATTGTGGTGTGCTGCGTCCTGCACAACATAGCCCAGCAGAGGGGCGATGTGCCGCAGGCAGAGGAGGGCGGAGTGGAGGAGCAGCAGGAAGAGGCCCAGTCCTCCCCAGATGAGGGGGATGGAGGCAATGGTCAGGGCAGACGGGGTAGACACAGGCGGGTGGCTGTCCACCGTTACCGGCTGGCCCAGCGGGCACGGGACAGACTGATAGACGCCCGCTTCACTGACTAGATGGGCGTGGGAATCGGGTAGTATGGCCACAGACCGCACACCATGACAACAGCCGACCACCCACACCCCCCACCCATCCACCCACCCAGCACCCTCACCCCCCTCCCCAACCCCACACACCCCACCCGCATGCACACCACCCCCCCACCCCCAATTGCCGATCCACCGGCGGCACAACGGGCCGGGCTCACCCAGTTGCGGGTGGACGCGTGTCTATCGCAGGCCATGGAGGATGATGACAACCCGCCTCCGATGAGCTCCTGGCTCTACATCGTTGGACTATGTCTGACCCATGGCCACAGTACCACCATCCACCCGGACCATCCCTGCATGCGGCTGTGACACTGCAGCGCACGGTCCCGTCCTCTGCCCGGGGGATGTTGATGGCGGCCCAGGGGGAAGGGGGCAGACTCACCTGGGGCTGAGGTAAGACCACCCGTCACACACACACTTGCGCTCAACGTACATGACACGCCCGCACACTTTGGACAGAGCACAAAGGCAGCTTCGGTAGGTGTAACATTGACTTTAATAACCAAAGGAGTTCATACACGTGCCCTAGCCCCTAAAACTCATCTGTGCCCTGCACCCGTGCCAACTTACTCAGTGTCTAATTTTTGGCCTTACGGGCCCTTTGACTACGTCTACGTGGTTCCCCAGACGGTACAGCAGAACTGGAGGTGGACTCCTGTGATTCCTGCCCTCTGACACCGGATCCCTTTGGCGGCCGTTTCCTGAGGCGTCCTGGCCTAGATGGGCCAGGCTGCGGCCCGGGCGACTGGGATGGCGAGCTGCCAGCCTGTCCTGCCCGTTGCCCACCCGATGCACCTGGGACGGAAGGGGGGGGGGGAGTCCGAGGTGTCGCGGTGTACCGGGACCTCCCCTACAGAGGGAGCCGGGACGGACCACACCACCTCCTCCTCCCTCGGGGTGCCCGATGGCCCCCAGGCCTCTACATGGGTGGGGGATGCGAACGGACTGGCCATCCGACGCGCCCCCGATATCTGGCACTGCCAGTCCTGGAGGCCCGTGCTGGTATCGACAGGGGTCTGCAGGTTTGCAGCCATGGAGCCCAGGGGGTTGTCGAACCCTGACTGCGACAGTGCGACGCCAGCTCGCACATGGCCACTGGCGCCGATGCCCTCAGCGATGGCCTGCTGAGACTGGGCCATGGCCTGCAGAGACTGGGCCATGGCCTGCAGAGACTGGGCTATGGCCTGCTGAGACTGGGCCATGGCCTGCTGAGACTGGGCTATGGCGTTGAGCGCCTCTGCCATCTGGCGCTGGCACTGGCTCATGGCCTCCTGTGAGAGGGCAGCCATTTCCTGGGCCACAGACGCCGCCTGCACGGAAGGCCCCAGGCCTCGCAAACCGTTCCCCATGTCTGACACCGTCGCACCCATTGCCTCCACCGCGGACGCCACCCGTGCGGTGTCAGCCTGGGTGGCACGCATGACCGGGACCACTCCCAGCTCCTGGACGCGGGTGGACTCCTCCACCTGCGACCGCAGCCGCCGCAAGCCACCCGTCACCCTATTCGCTCGTCTCCGTGTCGGTGGTTGCATCGGATCTATGTGTGGGTGTGGTAACTGCAGGAACCCGGGATCCATCTGGGCGGCAGATGTTCGCTTGGCCTGGGCTGCCCTCCGACCGCCCGGTCCCTCTGCTGCTCCTACCTCCACCTGCTGTACCGGGACGGCTGTGTTGTGCGCACCAGTGAGTGTACCAGACGCCTCATCACTAAAGTGCCCAACCATGGTGAGTGTTTCTGCGATGGTGGAGGGTGTTGGTGACAGCAGTGGCGTTGTGTCGTGCTCTTCGTCCCACTCTGAGTCCATGGCACTTTGGGGTGGGGGTTCGTCTCCACCCATCCACTCTGAGTCACTGTCCGGTATTTCGTCTTCCCGGGTAGGGGTGTCCTGGGTAGTGCTGTCCCGGGTAGTGCTGTCCCGGGTAGTGCTGTCCCGGGTAGTGCTGTCCCGGGTAGTGCTGTCCTGGGTAGTGCTGTCCCGGGTAGGGGTGTCCTGGGTAGTGGTGTCCCGGGTAGGGGTGTCCTGGATAGTGGTGTCCTGGGTAGTGGTGTCCTGGCTCGGATGTGACGGGGGCCTGTGGCTGCCCCCCTCATCGCTGGGTGGTCGCTCCCGCACGTGACGGGGGTGTCGTCTCCCTGTTGCTCCAGGTCTCTCCGTCTCCCGTGGTCTCCGAGGGGCATCCTGCGGGCGTCGCATGCTGGAGGGTCCGGGTCTCTCCGTCTCCTGTGGTCTCCGAGGGTCATCCTGCGGGCGGTCTGCATCTGCGGGGTTGGGTGCCTGGACGTTTGGTCCTGCGATACACAATGAAGCATGCATGGTTCGACATCAGGCAGTGATCAGGTGATACGGGGGAGGGGGATATAGGGGAGGGGCGATATGGGGACTGGCTGTCGGTGGCTCACTCGCTAGTACGCCCCCGACCTCTGCATCAGCAACCTCCCGGTCCTCGGGTCCGCCAGCCAGTTCCAGGGCCCTTTCCTCGTGTACGGTCAGTGGCCTCTCATCAGCGGGCCCTCCTCCAGCCCTCACATGCTCCCTATTGTTGTGTGCGCGCTTCTCCTGTGGGGGTGGGGGGGGTGGTGGCCGGGGTAAAAGGCAACACTGTTAGGCAGGTATATGAATGCACGCCATCGGTTGCGCGTGCATTGCAGAGGTTAAGGTTAGGGCTGGATTCACTTGGGGATATGGAGGATATGGGGGAGGGGGGGATATGGGGGAGGGGGGGATATGGGGGAGGGGGGATATGGGGGAGGGAGGGATATGGGGGAGGGGGGGATATGGGGAGGGGGGATATGGGGGAGGGGGGATATGGGGGATATGGGGGAGGGGGGATATGGGGGAGGGGGGATATGGGGGAGGGGGGATATGGGGGAGGGGGGATATGGGGGAGGGGGGGATATGGGGGAGGGGGGATATGGGGGAGGGGGATATGGGGGAGGGGGATATGGGGGAGGGGGGATATGGGGAGGGGGGATATGGGGGAGGGGGGATATGGGGGATATGGGGGAGGGGGGATATGGGGGATATGGGGAGGGGGGGTATGGGGGAAGGGGGATATGGGGGATGGGGGAGGGGGGATATGGGGGAGGGGGGATATGGGGGAGGGGGGATATGGGGGAGGGGGGATATGGGGGAGGGGGGATATGGGGGAGGGGGGATATGGGGGAGGGGGGATATGGGGGATATGGGGGAGGGGGGATATGGGGGAGGGGGGATATGGGGGAGGGGGGATATGGGGGAGGGGGGATATGGGGGAGGGGGGATATGGGGGAGGGGGGATATGGGGGAGGGGGGATATGGGGGAGGGGGGATATGGGGGAGGGGGGATATGGGGGAGGGGGGATATGGGGGATATGGGGGAGGGGGGATATGGGGGATATGGGGGAGGGGGGATATGGGGGATATGGGGAGGGTGGGATATGGGGGAGGCTCACCCTGCCTGCTCTGACGAGGTCGTTCACCTTCTTGTGGCACTGGGTGCCTGTCCGTGGTGTTAGGGCCACAGCGGTGACGGCCTCTGCCACCTCCCTCCACAGACGCCGGCTGTGGCGTGGGGCAACTCTGCGGCCGTGCCCGGGATACAGGGCGTCCCTCCTCTGCTCCACCGCGTCCAGGAGCGCCTCCACATCGCGTGACTCGAACCTCGGGGCTGAGCGATGGCCAGCCATCAAGTCGGGTGTTGCGGTCGGGTGTTCCGGTCGGGTGGGGGGGAGCTGCGCGGCCTTATGAGCCGTCACGCCGTGCAGCGCGTATGACGCTGCATGGCGTGAACCACTGCGCAAGCGCGGATCCCGTTACGTCGCTGCTAGCCCATTTCGGACCGGAGACTTTCGACCCATTTTTATGACGTGACGCAAGTGGGATTTGCGCCGTTTTTTGCGCCGTTCGGCGGAGTTTGCGCCGATAACGGAGAATTTCGCCCATGATATGCCTTTTAGAACTCTTTATTTATTAACCTTTATTAGCTGACGGTTCCCTGAGTGCATATTAATTTGATCCTGTGGTGTAGATTCTAGTAGGTTATCACCAATTGAAACAATTGGCGTATAATTTTCTGGTTTATTGGGTTTCTTTTACAATGAGGATTCTTACCATGAGCTGGGTTACTGACTTCATGGGCGAAATTCTCCGTTATCGGCCACAATCCGCCGATCGGCGCAAAAAACGGCGCAAATCCGACTTGCGTCACGTCGGAAAAATGGGTCGAAAGTCTCCGGCCCGAAATGGGCTAGCAGCGACGTAACGGGATCCGCGCTTGCGCAGTGGTTCACGCCGTGCAGCGTCATACGCGCCGCACGGCGTGACGGCTCATAAGGCCGCGCTGCTCCCCCCCACCCGACCGGAACACCCGACTGGATGGCTGGCCGCCGCTCAGCCCCGAGGTTCGAGTCACGCGATGTGGAGGCGCTCCTGGACGCAGTGGAGCAGAGGAGGGATGCCCTGTATCCCGGGCACGGCCGCAGAGTTGCCCCACGCCACAGCCGGCGTCTGTGGAGGGAAGTGGCAGAGGCCGTCACCGCTGTGGCCCTGACACCACGGACAGGCACCCAGTGCCACAAGAAGGTGAACGACCTCGTCAGAGCAGGCAGGGTGAGCCTCCCCCTTATCCCCCCTCCCCATATCCCCCCTTATCCCCCCTCCCCATATCCCCCCTTATGCCCCCTCCCCATATCCCCCCTCCCCATATCCTCCCTCCCCCATATCCCCCCTCCCCCATATACTCCCTCCCCCATATCCCCCCTCCCCATATCGCCCCTCCCCCATATCCCCCCCTCCCCCATATCCCCCCCTCCCCCATATCCCCCTCCCCCATATCCCCCCTCCCCATATCCCCCCTCCCCCATATCCCCCCTCCCCCATATCCCCCCTCCCCCATATCCCCCCTCCCCCATATCCCCCCTCCCCCATATCCCCAAGTGAATCCAGCCCTAACCTTGACCTCTGCAATGAACGTGCAACCGATGGCGTGCATTCATATACCTGCCTAACAGTGTTGCCTTTTACCCCTGCCACCCCCCCCCCCCCCATAGGAGAAGCGCGCACACAACAATAGGGAGCATGTGAGGACTGGAGGAGGCCCCGCTGATGAGAGGCCACTGACCGAACATGAGGGAAGGGCCCTGGAACTGGCTGGCAGACCTGAGGACCGGGAGGTGGCTGATGCAGAGGTCGGGGGCGTACTAGCAAGTGAGCCACCGACAGCCCGTCCCCATATCTCCCTCCCCTATATCCCCCTCCCCCATATCACCTGATCACTGCCTGATGTCGAACCATGCATGCTTCATTGTGTATCGCAGGACCAAACGTCCAGGCACCCATCCCCGCAGATGCAGACCGCCCGCAGGATGCCCCTCGGAGGCCACGGGAGACAGAGAGACCCGGACCCTCCAGCATGCGACGCCCGCAGGATGCCCCTCGGAGGCCACGGGAGACAGAGAGACCCGGACCCTCCAGCATGCGACGCCCGCAGGATGCCCCTCGCACACCACGGGAGACGGAGAGACCTGGAGCAACAGGGAGACGACACCCCCGTCACATGTGGGAGCGACCACCCAGCGATGAGGGGGGCAGCCACAGGCCCCCGTCACATCCGAGCCAGGACACCACTACCCAGGACACCACGACCCAGGACACCACTACCCAGGACACCACTACCCGGGACAGCACTGCCCAGGACACCCCTACCCGGGACAGCACTACCCAGGAAGACGAAATACCGGACAGTGACTCAGAGTGGATGGGTGGAGACGAACCCCCACCCCAAAGTGCCACGGACTCAGAGTGGGACGAAGAGCACGACACAACGCCACTGCTGTCACCAACACCCTCCACCATCGCAGAAACACTCACCTCGGTTGGGCACTTTAGTGATGAGGCGTCTGGTACACTCACTGGTGCGCACAACACAGCCGTCCCGGTACAGCAGGTGGAGGTAGGAGCAGCAGAGGGGCCGGGCGGTCGGAGGGCAGCCCAGCCCAAGCGAACGTCTGCCGCCCAGATGGATCCCGGGTTCCTGCAGTTACCACACCCACACATAGATCCGATGCAACCACCGAACCGGAGACGAGCGAAGAGGGTGACGGCCGGCTTGCGGTGGCTGCAGTCGCAGGTGGAGGAGTCCACCCGCGTCCAGGAGCTGGAAGTGGTGCCGGTCCTGCGTGCCACCCAGGCCGACACCGCACGGGTGGCGTCCGCGGTGGAGGCAATGGGTGCGACGGTGTCAGACATGGGGAACGGTTTGCGAGGCCTGGGGCCTTCCATTCAGGTGGCGTCTGTGGCCCAGGACATGGCTGCCCTCTCACAGGAGGCCATGAGCCAGTGCCAGCGGCAGATGGCAGAGGCGCTCAACACCATAGCCCAGTCTCAGCAGGCCATGGCCCAGTCTCTGCAGGCCATGGCCCAGTCTCTGCAGGCCATCGCTGAGGGCATCGGCGCCAGTGGCCATGTGCGAGCCGGCGTCGCACTGTCACAGACAGGTTTTGCCAACCCCCTGGGCTCCATGGCTGCAAACCTGCAGACCCCTGTCGATACCAGCACGGGCCTTCAGGACTGGCAGCACCAGATGTCGGGGGGGGCGTCGGATGGCCAGTCCGTTCGCATCCCCCACCCATGTAGAGGCCTGGGGGCCATCGGGCACCCCGAGGGAGGAGGAGGTGGTGTGGTCCGTCCCGGCTCCCTCTGTAGGGGAGGTCCCGGTACACCGCGACACCTCGGACTCCCCCCCTTCCTCCCAGGTGCATCGGGTGGGCAACGGGCAGGACAGGCTGGCAGCTCGCCATCCCAGTCGCCCGGGCCGCAGCCTGGCCCATCTAGGCCAGGACGCCCCAGGAAACGGCCGCCAAAGGGATCCAGTGTCAGAGGGCAGGAATCGCAGGAGTCCACCTCCAGTTCTGCTGTACCGTCTGGGGAACCACGTAGACGTAGTCAAAGGGCCCGTAAGGCCAAACAATTAGACACTGAGCAAGTTGGCATGGGTGCAGGGCACAGATGAGTTTTAGGGGCTAGGGCACGTGCATGAACTCGTTTGGTTATTAAAGTCAATGTTACACCTACAGAAGCTGCCTTTATGCTCTGTCCAAAGCGTGCGGGGGTGTCATGTACGTTGAGCGCAAGTGTGTGTGTGAGGGGTGGTCTTACCTCAGCCCCAGGTGAGTCTGCCCCGTTCCCCCTGGGCCGCCATCAACATCCCCCTCGGGCAGAGGACGGGACCGTGCGCTGCAGTGTCACATCCGCATGCAGGGATGGTCCGGTTGGATGGTGGTACTGTGGCCATGGTTCAGACATAGTCCAACGATGTGGAGCCAGGAGCTCACCGCAGGGCGGGTTGTCA